>NC_056007.1:9108498-9215998 GCF_018446385.1 Zingiber officinale
GAGGTTCACATAATTATCATGTTGGTGTCGTGGCGGCAGCAAGGCCTAGATCGTCCGCAAGCTAAGGTGGATGCTCTGGAAGCAGAGCTCAAAGTGTTCAAGCAGGAAGTGGATTATTCTGTCACATGTCTGAGGGGGCATGAACAAATTTGCACTTCATTTGCTCATGAGGTCACTCTGCTTCATAGTTTCCTTCATGCTGGGAGTAAAAGAACGCACTGGCTCTTCTAAATGGGGGGCAATTCGGTTGGATGACAAATTTTTCATCCTGCCCTCATACCAGGCAAAATATTCCCACTTATCCAACTTGGTCGGGTTTACCTTTAGCTGGATTGAAGTTTTCTAAGAAGTTTGAGAGTTCATGTTTCAGCGAGCTTTCCATTAAGTTTAGGCGAAGTAGGTGTCAGCCGACTGAATAGACATGAACTTATGTTTAGCTGAGTTACATATTTTGAGTAATATTATGTGTTTGATCAAGCTCTACCTATTGAGTATATGTGAAACTTATTTGTTTTTTACTTAATTGATGATATATTTTGAGTTATATAAGACTAAATGCCTCAAATGCAATCGATGTGTCATACTCAATCAAACCCTTTCGACCTTGGTTGATATTAATCTATCTATGGTAAACACATTATCCCGGTCGACATTAGTTTGACATGTTATAAACGTGTTTATCCCGGCCGAGGTTAGCCTACGCTTTATAGTTATATTAATTCAGACAGTGCTTCCAGCTTGACCGACTATTTAATATTTTCTGTCCTTGACCCGGGATCTGTCAAACTCACTCCATCTTCCTTTATTATACATAGTAAACTGCACCTTTTTTCAGAATTTCCTTGATTATGATTGGCTTTTCAACGGTAAGAGAATGTTGGAGGCGTGTGACGAGGCGCCACCAACCCTTACATGATTCGATTTGTCGCGTCCATCATAAATGTCTATTTATGGTCATATGACACGTGTTTTTCTCCTTTTTGTAACATCAGCTTTTGCATTTTTCTATAATCAATGGTGTCTGTTGATAAAACGTATTCTGATCTAACGGTGACCATACGCTCTCTCAACCCTAAACCCTTCATCTTCTTGTCGACTTTGTCTCTTCTTCCTTACCTTAGTGCTTCTTCCCTACTGTGATCTTCTCGCTCAATCTTCGCGCTCGCTTCCAATGATCTTCTCTCTTGACCTCAGTAAGTAACTTGTTGTTCTGTTAACCCTTACTTCTATCTATGGCTGAAGAAACGATTACTCCTTGGTATACTCAAATTTTATCTTCTTTCGAAAAGAATGCTCGCTTCTTTTTTATAAAGTTTCCGGGACCTATTCCTTGGTCCCATACTTAGAAATCTTCGTTACCTCCTTTACCTGATATCAAGGAGTTTCATCTTCACCCGTCTTTTCCCCTTTATTGTGAAAAGTTACTATGTCGTCGCCTTTCTATCACTAAATGGCTGCGGAGTGATCTTCTATATCTGTTTGGTTTGAGCCCAGTCAGATGTAAAGCTCCTTAGGTAAAATTTTGTTTCTTCTTCTATCAATTTTTACTAACTAAAATATTTTCTTCCATTTTGTGTAGTGGCTGGTTTTTATGCTGCTTTGATCGATGAAGAACTACGTCTGGAAGAGGCCGAACTTCACGCTAAAGAGAAAGAGCTTCTTGCTGTAATTAATCCTCCATCTTCAATTGAAGCTTCAGTTCCTCTGGTTGAAGCTTCTAGTTCTCGAGTAGCTCCTGAAGTTTCTGAGGTTCTTCCAGCAGGAACTTATACTGCCTCTTTTCCAATTGTTTCTTCATCAGTGGTTGTTGCTTCTCCACCAGCCACTTCCCTTCCTGTTATCGAGCTTACATCCCCTGTAAGCTCAGGAAAATCCCTTGCTAAGATTGTTGGTGCAATCATGCCCTGGAAGTTTCAATGTGTTGACAATTATTTAAGTTTAGGTTAATACGGTGGAACTAACATGCATTGTGAGTTTGCAGGAGGAGTTTCTTGCAGGTCAGAAGACCAGATGCAAGAGAAGACCAAGAAGGTCGAGGACTGGATTCTTGGCAAAAAGAGTTCTTGCAGGTCAGAAGACCAGATGCAAGGCAAGAGAAGTCCAAGAAGGTCGGGGACCGGATTCTTGGCAAGAGAAGCTCCTGCAAGTCACAAGATTATGTGTGTGATAGGCTCACTGTCAGAGATCGAATGGAAAATCGATTCAGACATGGTTGTGCGGCAAATTGCTTCTGAATCGATCAGCCGATCGATTGAAGGTAAGGCAATCGATTTGCTGATCGATTGGTAAAGTCTGCGCAGCACAGAATGCGTCTGGATCGATCAGCCGATCGATTCAAGGTACTGAATCGATCGGCCGATCGATCCGTGAACATTCTGTGCGAAGCACAGAATCATTCTGAATCGATCAGCCGATCGATTCAAGTTATTGAATCGATCGGTCGATCGATCCGTGAACATTCTGTGCGAAGCACAGAATCACTCTGAATCGATCAGCCGATCGATTCAATGTATTGAATCAATCGGCCGATCGATTCACGCAGCTGCGATTTCATGAGCAAGCGACTGAATCGATTCAAACGCTGCCTCCAATCGATCCAAGTCAAATAAAAGAATCTGCACCGTCAATCTTGACGCGATGGCTTCCAACGGATAGTTGTGAATCGATTGGAATATAACCTCAATCGATCCACGGCGACGGCGGCGTGAGAAACGGCTAGTTTTCTCAACGTATAAAACACGGGAAGAAACTGGAAAACAACAACAACGAAAACATACTGTTCCATTGCTCTCCAAGCCTTTTGAAAGCTCTCAAGTGATCAAGATTCAAAGCAAAGGGTTCAAGCTCCTCTCCACTACGTACTGAAATCTCACCTGCAAAGAAGAAGCTGGTTAAAGCTAGTAATCCTTCTCTACTCCTTCTTTGTAGCGTTTGTGATATTTATTTTGAAGAAAAGGGAGAGGTGTATTTCTGTTAAGGTTTCTCCACCTTCGGTGTGATTCCGAGAAGGAGGGTTTTTGATAGTGAAAGAGTGTGAGTGGTGTGGATCCTTGGACTAGTCACCTCCTTGAGGAGGTGGATACCAAGTAAATACCGGTGTTAGCATTGCCTTCAGATTTCCGCTGTGCAAAACAAAGTTGGTCAGCAAAAGAAGTGAGCCATTCACCCCCCCTCTAGCTCAACCGATCCTAACAAGTGGTATCAGAGCATTGGTTTGCTTTTGAGGATTCATCGTCAAGAAAGCACAAGTTAAAGAGCTACAAGATGTCAATGAAGGAGGGACATAGTACTTCACGACCACCATTCTATGAAGGCAGCAATTTTGCTTATTGGAAGAGCCGCATGGAACACTATCTCATAACCGAAATTGATATGTAGTTCTCAATCACGGAGGGATTCATGGCGCCAACTGAAAATGGAAAAATGCTTGAGTCATCCAAGTGGACTGTTGAACAAAAAATGAAGGCTCAAGCAAATGCAAAGGCGATTGTGACTCTTCAATGTGGATTAAGCTCGGAACAACTCAACAAAGTTGGACCCTTTAAGAGTGCCAAGGATTTGTGGGATAAGCTTATTGAACTAAATGAAGGCACCAAGGACTCAAGAATTGCAAAGAGGGATTTGTTGATAAATCAACTTCAAAACTTCACCATGAAGGATGGAGAAACGGTAAGCTCACTACATGGGAGATTCAAGGAACTCCTAAATGGTCTTCATTCAGTTGGAGAGAGTGTGGAGAACCGAGATCTCATAAGGTATGCTTTAAAATCTTTCCCAAGAAACTCTTTATGGTCATCCATGGTGGATGCTTATAAGGTTTCAAGGGATTTGTCAATAGTGAAATTGGATGAATTATTTTGTGAACTTGAATTGCATGAGCAAGCTAACACAAGCCATAAGGAGAAAGGTATAGCCTTGGTTGCAGGTGAAAAGAGCAAAAAGAAGCACAAGGAAAAGAAAAAGGAGAAGAAGGAGTCATCTTCAGAATCCGAACAAGATAGTGATAGTGATAGTGATGAAGAGCTATCATCAAGTGAAATGGCAAACTTCGTTCGAAGAATGATGAGACATTCAAGGAAGTTTGACAAAAAGGATGTTAAGAAAATCTTCTATGATGAGAAAAGAAAAGGTAAATCTCTTGTGGATTCTAAGAATAAAACTGATGTAATTTGTTATGAATGTAAGAAAAAGGGGCACTACAAAACGGAGTGTCCAAAGTTGAAGAAGCAAGAGGAAAAGATCAAGAAAAAGAAGAAGGCGTTGAAAGCCACATGGGATGACTCATCATCAAGCTCATCGGAAGAAGATGAAAGGAAGAGCTCAAAGCACATGGCTCTCATGGCCTTAAGTCATGTAGAAGATAGTGAAAATGAAGATAGTCATGAAGAAGATGTGGAGTCTTCAAGTGAGTCATCCTCTAGTGATGATGAGGTAATTTCTCCCAAGCTTGATAAGATGTATGCCACCATTGCATGCTTAACCAATGCACTAGCTAAATCAAAAGGGAAGGTCAAAAGATTGCAAAATGAATTGAAATCACTCAAAAATGAAATTGTGCCATGTGAAAGTTGCATGCTTCATGAAAATGACAAAAATGATGTTGATGATCTTGAAAAAGAAAATGTATCATTGAAATCACAAGTTGATGATCTTAGATGTGCTCTAGTAAAATTTACTTCAAGCTCAAAATACTTAGACATGATTCTAGGCGCTCAAAGAGGCGTGTACAATAAAGCGGGACTAGGTTTTAAATCTCAAGATAAGGAAGTTAAATTCATGTCCCTAATTAGTAGAAACCATGCTTCAAGGGTTAAGGTTGTTCAAGCTTGGGTACCCAAGCAATTTGTTATTGATGCTACCGGACCCAAAGTGTGGGTACCAAAACATTTGGTTCATCGTGTTTAAACAGGCATGCAAGAAGGGGGAGCATCCAACAACATGGTTCGTAGATAGTGGATGCTCTAAGCATATGACGGGAGACTCATCAAAATTTTCATCATTTAGACACAAAAGTAAAGGTACCGTTTCTTTTGGTAATAGTGGTGAGCTAAAAGTTATAGGAATTGGAGATATTAGAATTTCCGAGAAATTTGTAATAAAAAATGTGTTACTAGTAAAAGGCATGGTTTTTAATCTCTTGAGTGTTAGTCAACTATGTGACTCGGGGTATAGAGTTGAGTTCAACTCATCTCAATGCCTAGTCAAACATAGTGAACTAAACACCAATGTTCTCATAGGCCATAGAAAAGAAAATATTTATCAAGTTGAACTATTTGGTGCTACTAATGTGTTTGCTAAGTGTCTCATGTCCAAAGAAGAGGAGACGTGGCTTTGGCACCGGAGACTCGCTCACACCAACATGAAGAATATCAAAAATCTCTCAAGGAAGGAGTTGGTGCACGGATTGCCAAAGTTGAAGTTTCAAAAGGACAAAATATGTTATGCATGTCAAATGGGTAAGCAAACCAAAGCTACTCATAAAGGTAAAAATGTTGTAAGTACTTCAAATGCTTTAGAGCTCATTCACATGGATTTATTTGATAGTAGCAAATATAGTTCTTTAAATGGTAGTAGATATTGCTTTGTGATTGTGGATGATTACACTAGATATACATGGGTGTTTTTCTTGAAACATAAGGATCAAACTCTAGATACCTTGATTGCTTTTTTGTAATAGAGTAGAAAATGAAAAGGCTCATAAGATAAACAAAATAAGGAGTGATCATGGAGGTGAGTTTGAAAATGATAGATTCACAAGTTTTTGTATGGAAAAAGGCTACAAACATGAGTTTTCAACCCCTAGAACACCTCAACAAAATGGAGTTGTTGAGAGGAAAAATAGGGTGTTACAAGAGGCCGCTAGGAGCATGTTAAATGAATATTCACTACATAGTTTCCTATGGGCCGAAGCAATCAATACGGCTTGTTTTGTCCAAAATCGAACTTTAATACATAGGTTTCTAGGAAAAACACCTCATGAATTGTGGTTTGGTAAACAACCTACAATTAAGCATCTTAGAGTATTTGGGTGTAAGGTCTATATTCTAAACACCAAGGATCACTTGGGAAAGTTTTCCGCTAAGGCGGATGAGGGGATTCTTGTAGGTTACTCAAGTCATAGCAAGGCATACCGAATTTACAACAAAAGATCAAAACTAGTTGAAGAATCACTAAATGTTGTATTTGAAGAAAATCCCTCTTTAAACTCTATAAGAACAAACGATGAAGAATTACAATTTGAGTTAGAAAAACTAACACTAAATGAAGTAAATCATCAAGGAGAAGAATATCAAGAAAGTGATGGTGAGAAAAATGAACCTTTGCCACTTGAACCCGAAATTATAACAAATCAAGACTCAAGACCTACTAGGACTTATGTAAATCATCCCTTAGATCAAGTAGTAGGAGACATTACTCAAGGAGTGAGAACTCGATCTTACTTTAGAAATGAAGGAAGTCAAGTTGCCTTAATATCTCAAATAGAACCAAAAACCATTGATGATGCCTTGTTTGATCCGGATTGGATTTTAGCAATGCAAGATGAATTATCTCAATTTGAGAGAAGTCAAGTCTGGGATTTAGTTCCTAGGCCTAACAACAAATCAATTATTGATACAAAATGGGTTTTTAGGAACAAACTTGATGATAAAGGGATAGTGGTGAGAAACAAAGCTAGATTGGTCGCTAGGGGTTTCAATCAAGTAGAAGGGTTGGACTATGATGAAACTTATGCACCCGTAGCAAGATTGGAGTCAATTAGAATGATGTTGGCCTTTGCCGCCCACAAGGGCTTCAAATTGTACCAAATGGATGTAAAATCAGCATTTTTAAATGGTGTAATAAAAGAAGAAGTATATGTTGAGCAACCACCGGGATTTGAAAATTTGGAGTGTCCAACCCATGTATATAAACTTAAAATCTTATATGGACTAAAACAAGCTCCTCGGGCTTGGTATGAACGATTGTCAACATTTCTAGTATCAAAAGGGTTTCATAGATGAAAAATTGATCCTATTTTATTTCTGAAAAATAATGGTAATGAAATTTGTATGGCCCTAGTATATGTGGATGACATTATTTGTGGATCTTCTAATGAAGATTATTTAAATGAATTCATTAATCACATGGAGAGTGAATTTGAAATGACGTTAGTTGGTGAGTTGACATTTTCCTAGGATTACAAATTAAGCAAACAAAAGAGGGCATTTACATTCATCAATCCAAATATGTCAAAGAGCTATTTAAGAAATTTGGAATGGAAAATGCAAAGGAAATATCTACCCCCATGGCCACAAATACTAAGTTGGATAAAGACATTGAGGGGAAAGAAGTTGACTCCAAAGTGTATCGTAGTGTTATAGGAAGTCTTCTCTATCTCACGGCTAGTAGACCGGATATACTTTTTGCCGTAGGTATATGTGCTAGGTATCAATCTTGTGCCAAGGAGTCACATTTGAGTGTCGTTAAGCGAATTCTTCGTTATCTCAAGGGGACTCAAAATGTTGGTCTTTGGTATCCTAGAACCGAAACTTTTGACCTAGTGGGCTATACCGATTCCGATTATGCCGGATGCAAGTTGGATCGCAAAAGCACTAGTGGTAGCTGTCAATTTCTAGGGTCCTCTTTAGTAAGTTGGTCAAGTAGAAAACAACATTGTGTAGCTCTCTCCACAACCGAAGCGGAATATATTGCCATGGGAGAGTGTGTATCGCAATTATTGTGGATGATTCATACTCTAGAAGACTATAAACTTACCTATAACAATGTTCAAGTACTTTGTGATAATGTGAGTACAATCAATTTAACAAAAAATCCCGTTCATCATTCAAGAACGAAACACATAGAGGTTAAACATCATTTTATCCGTGATCATGTAACTCGAGGTGATATCATTTTAAATTATGTTGGATCAAAATCTAACTTAGCCGATATCTTCACCAAACCTCTTCCCAAAGTTGAATTTAGCTTTCTTAGAAGAGAATTGGGAATGTGTTGTATTGATTAAATCAAATCCTCCATGGTCACTTTATAGGTAGAGCCTTTGGGTTCTTCACCTTAATTTTTGCCTCTCACAAACACATAGGGTCATCTTCTTTGTGTGATTTAGATGGGGTGAGAGGTTAGGAACATTTATCTTGGTCATAATGCTTGTTATGATGCATTAAGTTGGCCAAGAAAAATGATTTTCACATGAAACATTCATTTGTCCAATCATAGGGAAAGCAAGTGTACAACTCATGTGCCCGTTGCCCTACGATTATGATTGGAAATTTCCAATTGACCATATAACAACTCACTTCTGAAACATTAGTTGAAGTGTGTTATTGGATGGGGATTATTATGAAAAAGATAGATACAAACTTCCTCATATCTTTGAAGTTTTCAATAATTTGTGGTTTTATGTAAGTTTTCACTGAGATGAGTTTATTTTTATTAAACTTTATTTTTCCTTGATGATATGGGACATATATAGTGTCTATGCAAAATTTTGTGATTTTCGGAGTAATGTACAATTTTCTGTTTTTGTTCGAATCTGGGTTCTGAAAGTTCTTCAGAAGTGCAGAAATATCAGGCTTCTCAATCGATTGGTCAATCGATTGGGAGGCTCGCACTCGGTCACAGAAGGCATCTGAATCGATCCATGGATCGATTTAGAGAACATCGATCGATCAATGGATCGATTGAGACGCCTTGTCGGTTTTCCACAGAAGGCGTCTGAATCGATCTATGGATCGATTCGGCCGTCTGTTCGATTTTCACAGAAGCATTGTGAATCGATCGACCGATCGATTCACTTACTCTCAATCGATCGGTCGATCGATCGAGACCCTAAAACCCGTCTTAAACCCTTAGATCTGAATCGCTCCCCTCACTCTTTTTCCTCTTTTCTCTCTCTCGACGCGGTCTTGCCCTAGGCGACTTTCCAGGCGACGTTTTCCTCTGTCTCGTTCGTCACTCCGGCGTGCTTCTCCGGCGAAGAGGAGCTATTCCACTTCTCTTCCAGCTCTCTCTCGACGCACTGGGCAGCTCCCTTCCTTGGCTCCGCGTCCTCACACAAGATGCGGACTCCAAACCCTAACCCTAGGTAGCATTCCTTGCTCTACTCCTTGTTGCTCTTTTTGCTCCTATTTTTGACCTAATCTGTATGTTTTTTTTGTGTCTTTATGCATTGCATTATCCCTCATGCATTGCATTACTTGCATTACCCTTGAATCTTTGCATTACTTGCATTCCTTCCCGTTCACTGTCAACCCTGGGCATGTCATGCATTTGTTTTCTATCCCACAGAAAGAAACAAAAGGTCCGTGAATCGGGCGAAGGGTCGTCTGTCCCTTCCTCACGTCCTCAACCTCCCACTAACCCTAGGTTTCCAAATGCTGCAATGCAACAAGCTTTCACCAAAAATGCTTTCAAACTTATATCCCCTAGATCAGTGAATTTGCAATATTATAGATCATCTTGCTTTGATACCTATAATAGGTTCAAACATTATAAACTTGACTCCTTGTTGACTTGTGAGAGGGATATCAATATAGGTCTAGTCTCCGAATTTTATAATAATTTACACACTACAGATGGTGTACATTATCGTACTCGTATAGCAAAATGGAGCCTAGACTTCTCCTATGAGATTCTTCAATCTTATCTTAAATGTCTACCTTCATATAATGATTTTGTCTTTTATCCCACTCTTCCCGATGAGCTCCCTCCACCTTTTGAGCGTATTAGCATCGCATCCATGCATCAATTTCTCTTTGGTCGTCCGCGTCTGGATCGGCCAGATGCTCATGTCACCAAATTCTCTTCTCTTGAGTTATCGGCTGAAAATGCCGCTTTGTTTAAAGTGATCATCAACTGTCTTTTCCCCATTGCCTCTCGTGCCCTAGCCACTCTACGACCGCCTCATATGTTTGCTCTCTACGCCATTCGTCATTCCCTTGACATCAACATCACTCTGAATATCTTTCATTGCATCATCCATTTCACCCAGCCCATGCAGCAGACGATACATATGACTTTCGGGCATCTTATCACAGATTGGCTGGCGTCCCAGAAGGTTGATGTCTCCAGGGGACGTTTGGAGCACATGACCGTGGCTTATTCTCGGATTTCTTCACGCTCTTTCAAGAAGTTGGGTCTGATTTGTGGTCCAGCTGGAGCTAGATGGATCGATGGCCGTGCTTTTGGGGAGGGACCCCGAGCTCGCCACAGGGGGGAGGCACAGGCCTTGGCTCCTGCGGAGGATGAGGCAGAGGAGGAGTTCCATGGGCCAGCTTCTCCGAGTTTTGAGGAGACGGTTTCCACTCGCCTTGAGGAGCTGACCCTGGAGGTAGCCAGCCTGCGTACCACGATGGATACCGTGGTCCAGCAGCAGACTTCGATGCAGCGGACTCTGGATACACTAGTGGACTTAGTGGGCTCGTGGGTGACGGTTCACCCGTCTCAGTCTGGTCCATCCACCGCCCCTGTTCCTCCTGCTGAGGATGCTCCTGATCCTGACTCTGCGGCGGTTCCTGCTCCGGCTACTACGTCCGCTCCAGCTGCTGATCCTGATCCCACCCCTCCTGGAGACGAGCTTATCGAGTTTTATGTTCCTATATGATGTATTTTTATCTTGTTGTATGGATGGTTGTTCTGGGGTCCTTTTTGTGAACTCTCTTTTATTTTGAATGTATGATATACTTTTATGCTACGCTCTCCTTTTGATTCTACATTTCAGTGTTGTTCTGTTCTGTTGATATATGTGTGTTTTAGGGGGAGCAATCCTTGGATTTATCGTATTTGCTTTGTGCACTTATTGAGGGGGAGTTATTTGCTTTTGATTTTTGACAAAGGGGGAGATCTATGTTGAAGTTTATGCTTATTGCTTATGACTATCTTAGTAAATTAAAATCAAGCTTACTGCAATTATGCAATTATTATTTCAGCAAGCTACAATCATTATTTATCATTGTATTGGAAATTAGCCTAAACTTAAATAGATTGTCAAACATCAAAAAGGGGGAGATTGTTGGTGCAATCATGCCCTGGAAGTTTCAATGTGTTGACAATTATTTAAGTTTAGGTTAATACGGTGGAACTAACATGCATTGTGAGTTTGCAGGAGGAGTTTCTTGCAGGTCAGAAGACCAGATGCAAGAGAAGACCAAGAAGGTCGAGGACTGGATTCTTGGCAAAAAGAGTTCTTGCATATCAGAAGACCAGATGCAAGGCAAGAGAAGTCCAAGAAGGTCGGGGACCGGATTCTTGGCAAGAGAAGCTCCTGCAAGTCACAAGATTATGTGTGTGATAGGCTCACTGTCAGAGATCGAATGGAAAATCGATTCAGACATGGCTGTGCGGCAAATTGCTTCTGAATCGATCAGCCGATCGATTGAAGGTAAGGCAATCGATTTGCTGATCGATTGGTAAAGTTCTGCACAGCACAGAATGCGTCTGGATCGATCAGCCGATCGATTCAAGGTACTGAATCGATCGGCCGATCGATCCGTGAACATTCTGTGCGAAGCACAGAATCATTCTGAATCGATCAGCCGATCGATTCAAGTTATTGAATCGATCGGTCGATCGATCCGTGAACATTCTGTGCGAAGCACAGAATCACTCTGAATCGATCAGCCGATCGATTCTAATCGATCGGCCGATCGATTCACGCAGCTGCGATTTCATGAGCAAGCGACTGAATCGATTCAAACGCTGCCTCCAATCGATCCAAGTCAAATAAAAGAATCTGCACCGTCGATCTTGACGCGATGGCTTCCAACGGATAGTTGTGAATCGATTGGAATATAACCTCAATTGATCCACGGCGACGGCGGCGTGAGAAACGGCTAGTTTTCTCAATGTATAAAACACGGGAAGAAACTGGAAAACAACAACAACGAAAACATACTGTTCCATTGCTCTCCAAGCCTTTTGAAAGCTCTCAAGTGATCAAGATTCAAAGCAAAGGGTTCAAGCTCCTCTCCACTACGTACTGAAATCTCACCTGCAAAGAAGAAGCTGGTTAAAG
Organism: Zingiber officinale; assembly: GCF_018446385.1. Classification (NCBI taxonomy): domain Eukaryota; kingdom Viridiplantae; phylum Streptophyta; class Magnoliopsida; order Zingiberales; family Zingiberaceae; genus Zingiber; species Zingiber officinale. The sequence continues at coordinate 9,120,512 of NC_056007.1, forward strand.
CTAGTAATCCTTCTCTACTCCTTCTTTGTAGCGTTTGTGATATTTATTTTGAAGAAAAGGGAGAGGTGTATTTCTGTTAAGGTTTCTCCACCTTCGGTGTGATTCCGAGAAGGAGGATTTTTTATAGTGAAAGAGTGTGAGTGGTGTGGATCCTTGGACTAGTCACCTCCTTGAGGAGGTGGATACCAAGTAAATACCGGTGTTAGCATTGCCTTCAGATTTCCGCTATGCAAAACAAAGTTGGTCAGCAAAAGAAGTGAGCCATTCCCCCCCCCCCCCCCCTCTAGCTCAACCGATCCTAACAAAGATTGCCCCTAGCAAACGCCCGGGACGCAAACTCACCAGAGCTCCTCCTTCTAAAAGGAGACTCACTCTTCCTGCTGAGGAATCACCCTCAGAAGGTTTTGCTTCTGTCGCCCCATCTTCTACTGAGCCCACTTTGGCTGATCTATATCCCTCCCTTCTTTTTTCTTCCTCTCCTTCTTCTAGCAACACTGCCCCTAGTGGTACTTCTTTTACTTTTCCTTTATCTGTTCCAGAATCTGGATCTTTACCTCCTTCCTCCTCTTCTTACTTAGTTTTCGCTCCCCCTTCTATCCCAACTTCCTCTTTTTCTTCCACTTCCTCTTCTATCCCTATTCTTCCTATACTGCTAGGAGGCTCTTTCACCACTGCTCGAGAGGAAATTCATCCTCTCTTTGGAGAGCTTCCCCTTCCCGAGATAATTGATCAATTCTCACATGAGGAAACCAAGGTATGTCTGCTATTTCTTATTTATTATTTATCCATGACTGTTTTGTGACCTATTCTTATGTTCATAGTGATGGACGGCCAATATGGGTCTAGCTCGCCTAACGCATAACTTGTATCATGAGAACGAGAAGTTGAAGCGACAAGTGGTTGAGCTATCTTCTGTCACCCTTTCAGAAAAGTCTAAGAAAAAAATATGAAACCCAGCTTGAGAGCCTTCAATCTCAATTTAAATCGGCCACAAACCTCAATACTGAATTATCTTCCAAATTAGAGAAGTAGCTCGCTGAGACTAACAAGCTGAAATCTGATTACGAGTCCACCTTGGCTGACAAACTCAAAACTCTACAGCTAAAGGATGAGGAAATAACTTCATTAAACACTTCTTTGAATACAGCTAAAACGAAGGCTTCCAAAAAAGACGCCGAACTGAAGTCTTCTCAAACAACTTTGGTGGAGTATAAAGCTGGTGAAGATGGTCGCTTTAAAGATCGGGCCATGACCCTAATCAGTCCTACTGAATTCAATAGGCCTATTGTAAAATCTATTGTAGCAGCCTATACTGTCGAAGCTGAAGGAGCAGTAAAGCAACTCCGAGAAAAAGGCTTCTTGTCTCGTGATCCTCCTCCTAACTTTTTGAACCGGCGCAAGCTTATTGATAACAGGCCTGCTGATCTATTTCCCCAATTATCCATCGAGTAACCTTTTTATCTTAATTCTGATCATTGTAAGGTTAACTAATATCGATCATGAAAACTCCTGTCAGAAACTAATTTCTATGAAGTTAAACTTCTTCTTTATTCTGTGGTTGAAAATTGTTTGTGTTAATGAATTTGTTTGACCATTTGGTTTACATTTTCATTTCACGCTTTTATCTTTCGTATTTATATGTTTCAAAATTAATCAGACTTGTTCTTCTCATTTAGGGTGGTTTACTCCCTCCTTTCAGAATTTTATCCCCTTTTCATAACTGGCTTCTTCTCCTCATATTTTCCAATCTGTTACTATTTACATAAGAGCCTGATGTTTACTTAGTATATTATAACATCACCCATCTTTTACCAATTTATTGTAGCATTCATCGATCCTGATCAATTTATCATGATATTCTCGATCTTGACCGGTTTATTATAACTGATTGATTTTACTATAGCATCACCAACCTCGTCCTATCCATTATAACATTTTCAATCTCGACCGGTCGATTATAACCGACCGATCACCAATCTTGCCCGGTCTATTATAACCGACCGATTTACTGTAGCATCACCAATCTCGCCCTGTCCATTATAACACTCTCAATCTCAACCAGTCTATTATAATCAACCGATCACCAATCTTGCCCAGTCTATTATAACCGACCGATTTATTGTAGCCTCACCGATCTCGCCCTGTCAATTATAACATTCTCAATCTCGACCAGTCTATTATAACCGACTGATTTACTATAGTATCACCAATCTCGCCCTGTCTATTATAACATTCTCAATCTCGCCCGGTCTATTATAACCGACCGATTTACTGTTGCATCACCAATCTCGCCCGGTCTATTATAACCGACCGATCTACTATTATGTTTACAAATATCGTTTGGTATTTCATACGTAGCTGGATTTCGTCCGACCTGGTATACTTGTACAGAATTATTGTTTAATCAGATAGATAGTCTTAAGTTACCCACTCGACCTTATACCAGACCAATTTTCCTCATGCCTCTTTGATTCTTTTAGAATCAAATGCAGAGAGAAAGAAAAAACCTGTTGCATTTTTCCAAGGACAATTACTAGGCTTACCTTCCTTTCCTTGGGATTCAATCTTCTTTTTGAATTTGATCCCATCCCTTGATGATGTCACCTCTTTTTAAGGCAATTATGTCTCCGTATGTTCTTCTTTATTGAGTTTACACTTTTTCTCATCCTACCCTTCTGCACAAATTATTATTGGCCTTTGGATTTCTCCTTTTTCCAGTTCTTCTTCTATTTCTGCTTAAGGGTTTTTGGTCTAAGACACAGAGGAAGGCAAGGGTTTAAGACGCTCTCTCCTGCTCCCCGACTATTTCTCCTCCTTCCCCTGTTCGCCTTCCTTCTGCTATTTAACCATGGCCACTCCTTCCCCCGCGTGGTTCCTTTCGTGTGCTTCTGGCCTTATAGAGCTAGAGGAGGTGGAGTTAAAAGTGAACTATGGTTTTCCTTCCTATATAGTTCGCCCTACCCCTTAAGATAGTCCGCATCTTCCTCCTTTAGGAAGTATATCGATCTTCTAGGCTCAAGCCTTACAAGGTTTCCTATTTCCTCTTCATCCCTTTTTTTGCTGATGTTAGTATTTATTTTGATATTCCTTTTAATCAGTTTATTCCTCAGTCTTTTTCTATCCTCGTGGGTTTTGTTGGGGTGTCTAAACTACTAGATTTCTCCTTATCCCCTCGTCATTTTCACTACTTCTTCATTCCCTCCAAGTAGATATTGGTGTCTTTAAATTTCAGTCTCACCCTAAGGCTATTTTGTTCAGCAGAATTCCTCCTCAAGAGGAATGGCGTCACAAATTTTTCTTTATGCGTCTCCCTTCCTCTGCTCCTTTTCCTATTGTCTGGATACACAATCTCCCCCCGGCTCCTAACACTGATAACTTCCTCACTGATCCTTCTGTCTCTCTTGCCTTATCCAAGCTAAAGGGGGCTAAATTTAGCTTACCGACCTTGATTGTGGAGGGTTTAATGTTTCCCTTTGGAATAAGTTGCATCGACACTCCCTTAGATGTCTCTTTTGGTTTGTCTAAACATTCTAGGTTGTGTTTATCAGCTATTTGTTAATTATTTTCTATAATGGTGCCCAATTCTTGTATTTCAGCTAATGCTCTTCTACTCGCTTTCATGTACAAGAATACAACTATGACCAAGTCTTTTTTGAATAAACTTGTATTACTGCAAGCTCGTCGAGCTAATCCTACCGCTTCTACTTTGGGTTTGTTGTCTAAAGAAGAACAACCAGCGGAAGCTATTGCTTCTATGGAAGAGGAAGAGGAACAACCTTTTATTACCATACTTAAGAAATCCAAGCTCACTGAGGAAGTTTCCTTTCATGACACTTTTGGTACTTTTGTGCAGACTCCTATTACACCTTTACCTATTTCTTTTGAGAGAGGTAAGGCATCAATGCTCCCTACCCACATTATTTCCAATCTTTCTCTTAGAATGATAAGATCGGGTCTACTTATTTCTTCCTCTTCTGCTATTGTTTCAGCTACTTCTGCTTCTCAGATGGCTACTACTACTTCGGCCTCCTCTCAATCTCTTTCACTGGCCTTACCTCCTTTGGCTTCTGGACCCCGAGCTAGAAGAACACCTTGCAGGAGATCTTCTCCGAGTCCAGGACCATCAGCTATCCATGCTTCAACAATTGAATCAACTTTTATTGCTTTACCACCTTCCATCCCCTCTAGTTCTTCCTCTGTCATTCCTATTTCTACCACTTCTTCTTTCTCTTTTCCTTCTTCTTCCACCCGGCCTTCCTCACCTTTTGTCCTCCCACCTTTATTTAGACAGGCTATGGGTATGCCCTCTCAACTGGAACAAGCCTCGGACCCTCCTAGTTATGGTTTTCTGCAGTTACAAGGCTCGTTGGCTGAGTCTTGGCAGCATAGCCAAGAACTATTAAGGAGCACGAGTATTTCCAATCGCGTTGACAGTCATAGTCGTCAATCTGTTGCCGTAAGTGTTTTTCATTATATATTGTCATCGTATCATTATTTCTTGCTAACTGCATTATTGTTTCAGTTTCTTGCCTCAAGTCTTCATCTAGAGAAACTAGTCATTGCTTTGGAAAGGGACAATAGTAGGTTAAAAGCTCAAGTAGAGGCACTGAAAGCCAATCTTCCTCCTTCCCACATTGAGCTTACTCAATTACAAGAGAAGATAGCCTCACAAACTCAACAAATAGAGGCTATGAAAAAAGAACTGCAGCATGAGCAACAGTCATTGAAAAACAAAGAGCTTGAAAGAAAAACCATAGAGTTGCGAGTGGATCGGTTAAATTCCAGCCTCCAAGTGGAAACTGCTTTGAAAGACAAAGTCATCTCAGATATTTCCCATAAAAACGTTGTCTTAGAGAAAGTGGAGAGGCTTCATAATGTCTTTCTTTCTGAGCAGGCTCAAGATTCAGGCTCAAGAGATTTTTCTATTTTACAATAGCAAGAACAGAGAAAGGCTCAGGATGCCAAGATATCCTCACTCCAGAAGGAGATAGAGCAGCTTAAGTTAGAAAGAGATGCTTTCAAAGCCCAAGCTGCTAAACTACAAACCGAATTTCAAAGTTATAAGGAGCAGGTGGAGGATCGATGGGAGGACAGGCGCTTAGCCTATCTAAGGTCTCCGTAATTTAACAATGAATATGTCCATTGTATGTTAGAGACTTTGAATCATAGTGTGACAGGAGTTATTCAGCAATTGAGGGAAGGTGGTTATCTAACCGAGAACCCCCCCCCCTCTTTATTCATAAACCGTCGCAAACTTAATCAAGAATTGCCCGAGAATTTGACAAGTAATTTTGAGTAAGCCTGACTATGTATTCATAAAAGACTGATAATCAAATACTTGCATTTCTTGTAAAAAATTTGTACTTACTTATTTTTTCCACCACTATTATTTTATTGCTGCTTCTTCTAACATGATTCCAAGAGCAAAGAATAAGTATTATCCTGTTTAAGAACTCTTCCTTTGATGGTATCTTAATTGATCATATGGCTCTGGACAATAAAACTTTTCATAGACTCCTCCACCTAGTGTGCTCATACCATCCTGAGTAATTTTGGATAAAGAACTTCATATGATAGTGACTTCCGATCGAGTGCGCAATCCCGATTGCTTTAGCTAAAGAAGCTCCATATAATTGCAACTTTGAGTTCTAAATCTCGGGCGAGAATGTAATCCCGAGTGATTTTTATAAAGGAAGTCAGATAACTGTATATTTCAGATGAGTGTGTAATCCCGAACGATAATATACGACAAATCACAAGATTTTCATAAGCCTGGTTGGGAGTGTAATTTTGACAGGGAATGTAATTTTGAAGGATTATATACATGAAGAATTCCCTTTGAACTTTGAATCCTGGTTGGGAGTGTAATACCGAGTGATCTTTATAAAGAAATCCAGATAATTTTGAATCAAGGCCAGGCATATAACCCGAAAGATTTAATATAAAGAATTTCATCAACCTTTGAATTTTTGGTCGGGCGTGTAATCCCGATCGATTTAATATGAAGAATTTCATCAACCTTTGAATTTTCGATCGGGCATGTAATCCCGATCGATTTAATATGAATAATTTCATCAACCTTTGAATTTTCGGTCGGGCATGTAATTCCGATCGATTTAATATGAAGAATTTCATCAACCATTAGTCAGGTGTATAATCTCGATCGATTTGAGTCAATAGAGTCCTGTGCTCTATCATATTTTACTAAGGTGCTCAATCCTGCATGACTTTGCTAATGATAGTTTAAAGTCTCCAGTTCCTCCCAAGATGACCCATCCGGGTTACTTCAAGAGATTTCCCGATCGACTATGTTCTTGATAGTTTAAAGTCTCCGGTTCCTCCCAAGAAGACCCGTCCGGGTTACTTTAAGAGATTTCCCGATCGACTATATTCTTGATAGTTTAAAGTCTCCGGTGCCTCCCAAGAAGACACGTCCGGGTTACGTCAAGAGATTTCCCGATCGACTATGTTCTTGATAGTTTAAAGTCTCTGGTTCCTCCCAAGAAGACTCGTCCGGGTTACTTCAAGAGATTTCCTGATCGACTATGTTCTTAATAGTTTAAAGTCTCTGATTCCTCCCAAGAAGACCCGTCCGGGTTACTTCAAGAGATTTCCCGATCGACTATGTTCTTAATAGTTTAAAGTCTCCGGTTTCTCCCAAGAAGACTCATCCGGGTTACTTCAAGAGATTTCTCGATCGACTATGTTCTTGATAGTTTAAAGTCTCCGGTTCCTCCCAAGAAGACCCGTCCGGGTTACTTCAAGAGATTTCCCGATCGACTATGTTCTTAATAGTTTAAAGTCTCCGGTTCCTCCCAAGAAGACTCGTCCGGATTACTTCAAGAGATTTCCCGATTGACTATGTTATTGATAGTTTAAAGTCTCCGGTTCCTCCCAAGAAGACCCATCCGGGTTACTTCAAGAGATTTCTCGATCGACTATGTTCTTGATAGTTTAAAGTCTCCGATTCCTCCCAAGAAGACCCGTCCGGGTTATTTCAAGAGGTTTCACGATCGACTATGATTTGAGTGAAACGAAAAATGCTTTTACTGACCTTGTGATGGTTTAACGTCTTCGAAATTCCTTAAGGAAACATGGGCAGTCACTCCTTAAAGCTTCCAATTGATAGATGTTTGAGCGGAATAATGCCCAATGATCATCATGTTATTTACACCATGTTCTATTTTTCGAGCGATATTTGGCCTACACTGTATTCACAAAATTATATGAAGTACATAAATTGCAAGCATACTTGTCATCTTTTTGCAGAATCGAACGGAGGGAACTTGCTTAAAATAAATTCGATTTGTTCTTTTGGACGTGCTAAGTTTCACATGATTGGGTGACTGGAATATGCTGAGGAGGCATTAGTTCACCCGTTCAAGGATATCTATATTTCTCGAGTGATATGAGCTTGTTAAGTTCAGTAGGGTTGTAAATGATTTGTACTCCATGGGTGCCCGAGAATTCTTCCCTCTGTGTCTTGGAGATAATATGAGCCCGATGCCAATTTTTCCACCACCTTGTAGGGTCCTTCCCATTGTGGTGCTAATTTATTAACATCCCCAGCGGGCTTGGCACGCTTCCATACTAGATCTCTCACTTGAAAGAATCTTGGGATGACTCTCCTGTTATAATTTTGTCTCATTCGTTGTCGGTATGATATAAGACGAGTTGTCGCTTTGTCTCGAATTTTTTCTATCAAATCTAGCTCCATAAGTAGTCTACTTGCATTATCATCGTCATATAATTGTCTTCTGTCAAATTCTACTCCACCTCTATAGGAATTACAGCTTCTCCTCCATAAACCAGTTGGAAATGAGTAATCTTTGTATCTTCTCGGGGTGTAGTACGATATGCCCAAAGAACACTAGGCAATTCATCTACCCAGCTGCCTCCAACATGATCCAATTTGGTTTTTAGACCTCTGATAATCTCTCTGTTGGTTACTTCTGCTTGGTCATTGCTCTGTGGATATGCCACAGAGGTGAATGCTTGAGTAATACCATAGTTTTTACGCCAATCTAAGATTCTGTCTCCTTGAAACTGCCTTCCATTATCAGAGACTAATTTATGGGGAATACTGAATCTACAAACAATATTTTTCCACAATAATTTAATAACTGCATCTTCAGTAATTCGAGCAAGTGATTCTGCTTCTACCCATTTAGAGAAATAATCTACTGCTACTAATAAAAATCTTCTTTGTACAGTTGCCATAGGAAATGGACCAACTATATTCATGCCCCATTGATCAATGGGGCAGGAAACTATAGAGGTTCTTAATAATTGTGTAAGATGATGTGGAATATTCTGATGTTTCTGATAGGAAATGCAAGTTCTTACAAATTTAGCAGCATCTTCATGTAAAGTAGGCTAGAAATATCCTGCTAGCAAAATTCTGCGAGCTAAGGATCTTCCTCCTATATGACTGCCACATGAGCCCTGATGAACTTCTTACAAGATAAATTATATATCTTCTGTTCCAATACACTTCAGCAAAGGTCTAGAGAAAGATCTTTTATATAATTGTTCTCCTATTATAGTGTATTGGGAAACTCTCTTCTTGAATATTCTTGCTTGTTCTGCGCCAGTCAGAAGAATGTCTTGCTGCAAATATAATATGATATGTGCTCTCCAATCACTCTGCATTTCTATTTCAGCTTGTCTTTCAATGCAAGATACTAATAACGTCTACTCAACTGGCCGATCCAAACTCTATGGTGTTATAGCAGAGGCCAATTTAGCTAATTCATCCGCTACTTGATTCTGAGATCGAGGAATTTTTTGTATATTTACTTCTTGAAACTGAGCCTTCAATTTATCAAATGCCACAGCATATAACTTGAGTCTATTATTATTGATTTCGAAGTTACCTGATAATTGTTGGGCTGCTAACTGAGAATCAGAATAGATGTGAACCCGGGCTACTCCCACATGCCAAGCAACTTGTAATCCTGCTATCAATGCTTCATATTCTGCTTCATTATTAGTGGTCGGTGAGTCTTTGAGCTTCCCTCATGTTGCGTGGTGGCTCCATGTTTTGAAGTGCTTTGACCTTGCTTGGGTTGGCCTCTATTCCCTGCTCGGACACCAGATACCCCAGGAACTTTCCACCTTTTGCTCCAAACAAACATTTGTCCGGGTTCAACTTGAGCCCATATTATCTTAACGTTATGTAAGTCTCCTCTACATCCCTGCAAAGATCAGTAGTCTGAAGAGACTTAATTAAAATATCATCAACATATACTTCCATATTTCTTCCAATCTGTTTCTGGAAGACCTTATTCATAAGTCTTTGATAAGTTGCTCCTGCATTTTTTAGTCCGAACGACATAACATTATCTAATCTTCTAATTTTAAAAGATGAAACATTTAGCATGATAGTCCCAATTTTCAAACAGATTTGTACAAAGCCTCTAATGTTTGCATTTTACGGTATGTCTAGTCCCCAGGCAAATGAGATTGCACTTATCAACTCTATCTGTCGCTCATTTAGTTCTAGTGATAATATGACCAACTTAAATTGGGGAACGTTACTTTTCCATTATAATTTTTTATAATATGCACAAGAAGTAGAGCTTCTAAGGGAGGTTGAGGCACTAGACACCATTTAATTCAGTAAACAAATACTTAATATCAAGCACTAGATACTATTACAATGTTAGTTTTGAATAATAAAATGAGAGCAACATCTGCTGGTGTGGTCTATGCATGTTGTAGTTGCTACAATGTTCTAGTCTAAGCATGTTATAGAAGTTTTTTTTGGTAGCTACTACACTGTACTGGTCTAAGAGTGTTGTACAAGCTACATAATCATAGCTGCTATAATGTGGTTAGACCATAATGTTGTAGCAGCTACGAAACCGTAGATATTACAGCGTGGTTAGATTGTAATGTTCTGACTCTTAGACTAGAACGTTTAGCAGCTACGGAACCGTAATTGCTATAACGTGGTTAGACTAAAATATTCTAGTCTAAGCACATTGTAGCAGTTGCGATTCTATAGCTGCTACAACAAACTGGTTTGGTCTAAGCACGTTGAAGTAGTTGTCGTACCGAAGTTGTTTCAACATGTTGGCTTAAGAGTGTTGTAGCAGCTAAGTAATCATAGTTGTACATCGTGGTTAGATCAAAATAATATAGTAGCTACGAAATAGAAACTAATATAACATGGTTAGATCAAAATATTATAGCTACTATAGTATTCTTATTTATGGTCCTATCAGGTTATAACAACTACCATGTGATGTTCTTATTTGTTACTGGCTTTAATTTGGTGAACATGGCACGACTTAAATGATTTATTTGGTAGCTTTATAAATTAGTAAAATTGAGAATGAAATATGACATATTTTAACTATATGTTCTTCAACGTCACATTAAATGTAAAACTATTTTTTAGATTAAAGGAGTTAATTTCAAATCCAACTCATCCCCTCGTAGACCAAACAACCGTTGATCACTCTTTAATTTATAATCTTTATAGAATGTTTTTTTAATAAGGTTTCTTGTTATTTTTTTTAATCTAGATATTTAACTTTTAGAATGGACTAATTTAAATATTCTCGATTAATCTCATAAAAAATTTTCACTGATTATTATAATAAATTCAAAAAGCACAAAAAAAATCTAACAAACGACCTAACATCATGTGTAATTCGAACACCATAAACCTATAAAGTACCTTGCATAAGTTTCAAACTTTGCTCATTCTATTTTTTTACCATCGCACCCAAGAGCCTTCTTATTGTCTTGATTATATGTTAGAAATCCTCCTTGCTCAAGGCGTGAGCAAAGGTTTTAATTATTTAAATAGGCAATATATATTATATACACGATTTTGGTAGGATACACCCCTCTTTCTACGTGTTTGTATGTGATTGAGGTACCTAGATATATTCCAAGCGTTTATCATTGATCCAAGAACCTCAATACATGTAGAGATTTTTTTTTTAGCTCCGGAGTTAAGCTAATTAGATTTTACCTTTAGAGTTTAGAGGTTAGGTTACAGTGTTCAAATTTAAAAAACAAATAAAATAAAAAAAATTAGGTACTCATGGGATATAATAATATATAGTATTTAGGGTGTGAAATTTATTTTTTATTTTTTTTAAGTTTTGGGTTTAGGATTTGGGGTCTAAGATTTAGTGTCTAGGATTTAATATTTAGGGCGTATAATTTATTTTATTTTTTTTAGTATTTAGGATTTAGAATTTTGAGTATAATATTTAGGATGGTAGGATTTAAGGAATTTATGATTTAAAAAAACTAAAATTAGGCTAAACTAAAGCTTGAGGCATGTGTGTGTGTGTGTATATATATATATATATATATATGATATGATGGGGAACACATTCGTGGATAATATATATATATATAACACATACGTGGATAATCTAATGTGACCAAAAATTCTTTTTAAAAAAAAAAATTCCCTTCTCATCCGCCTACAACATTTTTCTCTCTCATACATTCAAGACTCTTTCCTTTGTGCAAACTAGCACCACCTTGGTATTGGTTTTTTCAAGCCAGCACCACGTTGGTGCGAATCTTTAAAGCCCAGCACCAACGTGGTGTTGGCAGCCAACACCACGTTGATGGTGGTCTTTAAAGACTGGCGCTAATGCTGGCTTCAAACCAGCACCAGCTAGCACCACGTTGGTTCTAGTCTTTAAAAACTAGCATTAGCTCGTGTTGGTTTCAAACCAATGATGGTGTTGGTCATTAAAGACCTACACCAGCCTTGGAGCTAGTCTTGAAAGACCAGCACCAAGGTTGCCTTGGTGTTGGTCTTTTAAGACGAGCACCAGCATTGGTGTCGGTCTTTAAAGACCAGCACCATGTTGGTGTTGGTTTGAAACTAGCGTTGTTGTTGGTTTGAAACCAGCATTGGTGCTGGTCAGGCCCGGCCCTGGAGGAGGACAATCTTGGGCGATTGCCTTGGGCCTAGATTTTGGGGGGGATCCAAATTTTTTTTAAGTATTATGTTTAATAGTGCAGGAACGAAAAATAGATTTAGGGCAAAAATTTCTACCTTTGCCGCCTGCACCTACGCGATAAAAAAAACTCATTGCGCCCATCGCGGTGCTGCCTGCACCTGCGCCTACGAGAAAGAGAAGGACTCAAAGATATGTGATATGTCTTCTCCTCTTTTTCTATTTGAAATTCTCTATCCTTATCGCATCTCTTCTTCTTTTTTCGCTCACGGCTCATCTAAGTCTTCATTACTCTTCGATGATTATTTATGTCGCATCTCTTCTTCTTCTTTTGCATCTTTGTCCCTTCTCAATATTTTTTTACCGTTATTTATGTTCTGTGGAATTTCCAAGAACCAAGATATAACTTTTTTGTATCCACAGAGATGATAAATATAGCCCATTGATTCATTGAATTAAAATTTTCATTGTGAATTGTGAAATTAGTTGTCTATTGTCTTGTGAAAAATTGTCTCAAATTTTTGTTAGATTTGATTTTTTGGAGGAGAATTTTGTTTGTTCAGTGGTGTCTAGTGACTAGTGTGTGACAGTGTGAGCCTCAGTGGTTTCTTGTTAGCTAAGTTGACATGCTATTTTTCTTTACTCACTTGAAGAATTGCTAGTTCTTAATAAATTGGTACTTGCTAATCAAATTAAAATTTTTGATAGGGTGTGTGTGCTATTTCTTTACTCTCTTGTTGATGTCTTTGATTTAAAACCAAGTGAGCACCTCAAATTCATCTTCTATCCACTTCCTTCTGTGATAGCTGCTATTGTAGACTTATAGTTTCTATGTAGATTCAATGATAATAAGTTTAGGTTTACAAGATAATTTTTCAGTCATACAAATTGTTCTGTTCATCATGGATATGGTGCAAAAGAAAAAAGGAAAAAAAATCAGAATTTAGGAAGTATCCAGTGTGCTTCAACCAATTGCATTGGTTTGGATATAGGCTTATAGCTTGTTATATTAGCCATGATTTTGTTGTATATAATATAAGCATGAGTTAGACTTTACAAGGATCATACAATCTAATCTTGTTTCGATGAGTCACTAGTCACTACTTTTGCTTGAACTTATGCGCTTGAACTTGTGTTGTTATAATTAGTATTGTTGTTTCTTTAAGTACCATAATTTTACTAATTAGTTTTAATTTGATAATGATTTAATTTTCCTTTAACAGGTGTTGCCTGATGAGGTGCTTAACTTAATGACCTAAGACATTTCCATTAATATTGAAAACTATCATATTCCAGGTGCTATTATTCCTTTACTAGTAAAATAATTTAAATAATTTGTTTTTTTTGTAATTGTTGTGGTTTTGTACATTATAATATGTTGCCTAAAAACATCTTTCTGGATGTGAGAAAAAGAAAAAAATGAAGAAAAAAAAAACTAGAACAATTGACTGAATCAAGGTGCTATTAATAAATTCTTTATTAAAAGTTCTCATGAAAATGCACAAAATTCAACTATGACTGTGAATGATGTAGATGAGTGTAATGAGATTCATGATGTTAATGAAGAAAGGGAAATTTTGAGTGAGCATGAAAATATTTTAAATAGAATAGATAATGAGAATATTGACATTGATGAACAATTTATTTCTTCACTTGATATATATATGATCCAAGAAAGATAACAATGCATGTGATATTTTAGTTGAAAAAGGGCCTATAAGAGAAATGAATATTGTATATCCTTTGGACGACACTTCTAGATATTTTTCTTATGCTCATTATTCTAGACATTTAAGTAATGGAGAAATAAGAGACCGAAAGTGGTTGGTTTACAGTAAATATGTGGATAAAATTTATTGCTTTTGTTGCAAGTTGTTTAAATATGAAAACAATAGAAGTTCATTAGCAAAGGATGGATTTAGAGATTGAAAACATCTTAGTGAATGACTTAAAGAATATGAAAATACTATTGAAAACTAACATGAACACTTTGAATGAATTAAAAATGCGATTGGATAAAATTCTAACAATTGATAAAGACTTACAACGAGAAATTTCCAAAAAAAAAAAAAAGAGCGTTGGAGACAAGTTATAACAAGAATATTAGCAACTATAAAATGTTTGACTTTTTGAGGATCTAATGAAAAACTTTATCAAGACAATAATAAAAATTTTTGGGGGTTGATTGAAATGATTGCTGAATTTGATTATGTGATGCAAGATCATATTAGATGTATTCAAAGTAATGAAATTCATTATCATTACTTGGGTCATAAAATTCAGAATGAGTTGATTTCTATTTTAGCTAATAATGTTAAAAGTGTTATCATTAATAAAATTAAAGAAGTAAAATATTTTTCAATAATTCTTAATTGTACTCCAGTTATAAGTCATCAAGAATAAATGACTTTTATAGTACGATGTGTTAATATGCTAGGTAATAAAGTGAAAATAGAGGAGTATTTTTTAGAGTTTCTAAAAGTAGATGATACATTTGGTTTAGGACTTTTTAACGAATTACAAAATGTGTTAAAATCACTTGATCTTAGTATTGAAAATATTAAAGGTCAAGGTTATGATAATGGCTCCAATATAAAAGGAAAACACCAAGGAGCTCAAAAGAGGTTACTTGAAATAAATCCAAGAGCGTTGTATATGTCATGTGCTTGTCTAGTCTTAATTTAACTCTTTGTGATATGGCACATTCTTGTGTTAAAGCTATTTCTTTTTTTGGAGTAGTGCAACACATATATACATTATTTTCAAGTTCTCCTAAGAGATGAAAAATTTTACTTAATAATGTGAAGGGATTAACCATCAAATCTTTATCAAATACTCATTGGGAAAGTCGTATTAAAAGTGTTCAAGATATTAGATTTCAAATCATGGAAGTGAGAGCAGCTTTACTTGAATTAAATAATATTTGTGATGATGCAAAGTCAATAAGTGAAGCTGAAAGTTTAGCTAATTCAATTGAAAATTTTTAAATTTTTACTTGATATGGTCATTTGGTATGATATCTTATTTGCTATAAACATGGTGAGTAAGAAATTACAATCAAAATCTATGTGCATTAACTCTGCCATGACACAATTAGAAGGTGTAATCTCTTTTTTTTTTAATAGTATAGGAATAATGGTTTTGCTGCAAATTTGACTATTGCTAAGAGTCTTGCATTAGATATGAATATAGAGCCAATATTTACAACAAAGCGCCGTATTTTTAGGAAAAGAAAATTTAATGAAAGAGAAGATGATGAAGTTTGACTATCACTAGAAGAGTCCCTTAGAATTGATTATTTTATTATTGTTGTAGACATGACAATTGCTTTTTTAAAAGGTAGATTCGAGCAAATGAAAACCTTTGAAAATATATTTGATTTTTTTTATTCAAAAACATTAAGAACTTTGGATGACGATGAATTGAGAAAATATTATGTCAATTTAAAATCTACTCTAACTCATGACAACTCATCAGATGTTGAGTTAGATGATTTATTTACTGAATTAAAAATATTACAAACAACTTTACCAAATATGATAATGTTTGCAATTGATGTTCTTGAATTTGTTCAAAGTGTAGATTATTATCAAAATGTTGCAAATGCTTATAGAATTTTGTTGACTATGTCTGTTACGGTAGCATCGGCTGCAAGGAGTTTTTCAAAATTAAAATTATAAAAACATATATGAGATCGTTAACATCTCAAGAAAGATTAAATGGATTGGTAATTTTATGTATTGAGAAAGACATCTCGAAAAATCTTGAAACCGGTAATATTATAAAAGATTTTGCACATAGAAATGCTAGAAGAAGTCACTGTAGATAAATTGTATATTATCATAAATTTATTTGGGATCTCATTTTATTATTTCATCCAAGGCCTCCTGAGTCGAAGGACCGGGGCTGGTGCTAGTTTCAAACTAACGTGGTGTTGGTCTTTAATGACTAGCACCAGCGTTGGTGCTGGTTTCAAACCAGCGTGCTAGTCTTTAAAGACTAGTAACAATGTTATACTAGTTTTTAAAGATTGGTACTAACGTGGTACAGGCTTATGCTGGTTTTATACTAGTGTTGGTGTTGATTTTTAAAAATCAACACCAACGGTGGTACTAATTTGTAGAAATCAATACCAAGGTGGTACTGGTTTGCATGTCGAAGAGAGAAAAGCATTGTATGTCGATGAGAGAGGGAAATTAAAAAAAAAATTTGATAGTGTCAGATCATCTACGTATGTTGTTGTCTATCATTATACAGGATAAATTATGCAGGGTATCATTCTTTAACCTATCCACCGCCCATGTAGACCTGTCGTGCGGATTTGTGTTATCTATTTTTTAAACTTACGAGTATATCATTTAGGGTTTTATCTTTAGAATTTAAAAATTGTGTTATAGTATTAAACATAAAGAAAAAGTCAATTGAATATATATATATACACACGCCCATTTTCTCATCCAAAATATATAATTTAGGATAAAAGATTTACTTTATTAAATTTAGATATTTATTTTTATCAACTTCTCTATTTTTTTCTCTTATCTCTATAATGTTTAGAGGATGGAAAAGAAGAACTATTCATAAAAACAAAATTTAAGGAATGAATAAGATAACTGATATAAAAAAATTTTAATTACACTATCTAAAATTTAAAATAAAATTTTTAGATATGATAATTGATATGAATACTCTTATAAATATTTTTAGCTTAACCTTTATTTAGATAATTTATATTTATTCATTAATAAAATAATATATAATATTTCAATAACTATCAAACTTAATCAATGAAAGAAAATATTTAATTTTAAGGCACAAATTTACTCAACGAACGTTTGGACATTGGGAGTATAATTTTGACTGCTTTCTTCGTACAAAATATTTTTAAAAAAGATCAAAAACGAATACCACAGTCTTTTTGAAAATAAAATAAAATAGAAGGCTTTAATGGTAAACGTCTAATACAGCACAAAGTCAAAAGCACAAAGCTGTAAAGCTGTAAATATTCAAGCACTTTGCTTCTGCTTCACTCTATTTTCCTATTCAATATATAACGATTTTGATTAAGTTTAATAATTTACTTTTTTATGACATTATAATAAAAATATTCTTTGAGATGGAAAATGTGATTGGGCTTGAAAGAAAAGAAATTTAAAACCATGACGTCGGCTCCATATATTTTGAAAAGAGATAAATGATAATTCAAAATAATATTTATGAATTTCAATAATCAAATTATGCATAGTGAACTCTGTCTACGTACCAACTTGCTACCCATAGCAAAAAGAAAAAAAAAAAAAATATTTGGGCACTCAATTAATTTTTTATCCATTAATAAATCAAAAATGTTAAAATTTAGAAAATTAGCAAAATAACTTTGGCGAGCACCAACGAAGCCAACATTTGCATATTAATTAGTTGCCTCATCCCCTAAAATCGAAAATTAAATTAAATTATATTAAAATTTATAATTATCAATAAAATAATAATGTGAAAAATTAGAATTTTTCCGTACCGTTGCTGCAGAGATGGTGTAGAAGCTAGTGGAGGCATCTAGGGCCGGCGCCGGAGCCGATTTCGCCGTTCCATCGGCGGAGGAGGCGGATGAGTTCGCCGGAGAAGAGAGATCGTAGGCAGGCGTGCCGTCGGGCTTGAAGAGGCCGTAGTGCCTCTCGGTGGAAGGGCCGGGCTTGAGGTTCTCGTTGAAGAGAGCGAAGACATAGACCTGGAGCGGCGCCGCGGGGCACGACGGGGTGCCCTTCCCCGCCGCCACCATCCGCATCAGGTTCCCGTTGTACCGCCTCGCGTTCTCTGTCGTCGCCCCGGCCTCGTTCGAGTCCCCGGCGCTCGGCCACCCGGTCTCGGACACCACCACCTCGACTCCCTTGCTCACCCCGGCCGCCGCAATCGCCGCACGCACCGCGTCCACCTGCGCGTGGAGCATGTTCTGGTACCGGAGCCCAGAGCCGGGGTCCACCACGCCGGCGTTGGGCTCGAATAGGGCGTAGTTTAGGTCGATCCTTTTGGGATCGGCCTTGTAGGCGAAGTAGGGATAGGCATTGATGAGGAAGGGCGACCCGGTCCGGGCGAAGAAGGCCAGGAGGGGCGACACGAATGGGAGGAGCTCGCGGCGGAACGCGGCGGCGGAGGGAGGGTAGGAGACGGCTAGGACGGCGAGGGAGTGGGCGGTGGTGACGGCGATCTGGTGGTCCAGGCCGAGCGCGGCTAGGGCGGAGTGGAGGGATTGCATCGCGGGGAGGAGGGAACGGATGAGGGAGGAATCGTTGCCGGAGAGCACCTCGTTGCCGACGGTGACGGCGGCGATTCTAGTAGCGGGGAGGTAGGGTTGGAGGGTGGACTTTACCCAGGAGAGGGCGGCGGAGGGGGCGGCGAGGCGGGGGAGGCAACGGTCCGGGAGACCGACGATGAGCTCGACGCCGGTGCCGGCGAAGGCGCGGAGGACGGCAGGGTTGGCATCGTAGATCTTGACGCGGTTCACGCCGAGAGAACCGAGGAGTGGGAGGACGTCAGACGGCGACGGTAGATTATCGGCGACTTGGCCGTAATTTATGCCGATGCCGTAGGGAGGCGATGAGATATTGGTGTGCGGCGCCGCCGAGGAGAAGGGAAAGGCCGTAACGAGGAGGAGGAGGAGGAGTAGCGTCGGAATCGCCGACATTATAACAGAGAATGGTGCGGCGGTAGACGGCGTTAGGCGATCGCTTAATTGCTGCTGTCGCGTTGAGAAAGAAAGAGAGTGGGTTGCTTTTATTTTGCAGCCTTTGTTCTCGTAACTCGTTCGTTTCTTTACAGCTTAAAAAAGGATTACGGAGTAAAGCGCAAATATATATCTCACCCTACTTGCGTGCTGGGCACCATATCTATTTTTTTATTATTATATATTTTTTTCATTTTTTTTAAAAAATTTTAAATTAAAAAATTAATTAAAATATTTTTTTAAAAAAAATATTTTTAAAGTTCAGCTTGCTAATTAAATTATAATATTCAAGCTAATTTTTTTTTTTTTTTAAGATTATAGTGTTTAGTTAAAAGAAAATAAAAATAAAATAAATTTAAGTATTCACATAATATTGTAATGTGTTTAAGGGATATATTAATATTTAGGATTTATATAAGGAAATGTTGATTTTTAAAAAATTTAAAATTAAAAAAAAAATGAAAAAAAAAAAAGAAACGCAACTGATATGTTGTGTGCGCACAGTCGCGTACTATGCAGTGCGCAGCATATCAAAAATGTATATATATAATACCCTGTACAACTATTGACGATAGTATACGTGAATATTTATTTATTTTTGTATTCTCCTCTCTTAACTAAATGTAATATTTTTCTCTTTCCTACGTGTAAATCTCTCTTAAGCATGCCAAATGATGGTGGTCTTTAAAAACAGCACCAACACTAATTTAAAACCAGCACCAGCCAGTACCATGTCAAATGATGGTGGTCTTTAAAGACCAGCACCAACACTGATTTAAAACTAACACCAGTCAATACCATGTCAAATGATGGTGGTCTTTAAAAACTAACACCAACACTGATTTAAAATCAATACCAGTTAGTACCATATTGACAAAGATAGTTTCAAAGGAGCACCAAATAGCATCATGTTAGTACTGGTCTTTCAAGACTAGCACCAACGTTTGTGCTGGTCTTGAAAGTCCAACACCAACGTTGGTGCTGGTCTTGAACGTTGATGCTAGTTTTGAAAGACTAACACCAAAACCCTTGGTGTTAGTCTTGAAAGATCAACACCAACATTGGTGCTGGTCTTACAAGACCAACACCCTTGGTGCTAGTCTTCATCTTGGTGCTGGTCTTCAAGACCAACACCAAGGGCTTTGGTGTTGGTCTTTCAAGACCAGCAACTTTCAAGACTAGTATCAACGTTCAAGATCAGCACCGATGTTGGTATTAGTTTTGAAAGATCAGCTTTGGTACTAGTCTTGAAAAATCAATACTAACATGGTGATTATTTGAAACCAGTATTAGTCCTAGTCTTTAAAGATCAGCGCCAATATGGTACTGACTGGTGTAGCTTTCAAACTAACGTTGGTGTTGGTCTTTAAAGATCAACACTAACATGGTCCTAACTAGTGTTGGTTTCAAATCAGTGTTGGTGCTGGTCTTTAAAGATCATTACCACTTTACATACAGGAAAGAGAAAAACGTTACATACAAATGAGAGAAGAGAATAAAAAAAATAAGTATTTGTCACATCAGATCATTCACGTATGTTGTCATCCACAATTATACAATATTACAAGATAAGTTATATAGGATATTATTTTTGTGCATATATATATATATATATATATATATATATATATATATATATATATATATATATATAACTCCTTTAGCTTAAAATTATACCCTAAATTTTAAGCCCTAAATCCTAAATTTTAAACTTTTTTTATTAAAAAAAATACTAAGTAATCATGGGGTGGGGTGCTCACGGATTGGTGTGAGGATAACATTTCACTATATGCCTTTTATTATTCTATATACCTACCTATTCGTGAGTGAGCACCTAGTATTAATTATAGGGTCAAGAGTTTAGTATTTAGCTAGGTTAAATTATGTTTGATATGTCATGGACTTTAAGCCGCACATGCCATGTATATTTTTAAAATATTGATTTGTTTTTTATATACATAAAATTATAACTTAATCCTTAAATGCTAAAGACAAACTCTAAATGATATATCCGTAAGTTGAATTTTTTTTTAAAAAAAAAAACACTAATTCACAGTAGCGGCCGAAGTCCGCAGGGTAAATTTACCATATATATTAATTAGCTTATTATTTTATCTTTAAATTTTTAACATAAATATTTATAATCGGGTAAAAAACAAAAAACAAGTCTTAAATTTTATAAATCATTAAAAGGATGTTTTTTAAAAAATAAAAAAAATGTGCCTCATCAATAAATTTATTTGAAAATTTTTCTTTATTCTAATGTAACGGTTACAGCGTAACGAATAACGGTTACAACCTATAAAAATTACTCGGTAACGGTTATAAAATAGGTAGGATAGATTTATGGTTCAGTTTGACTGGATACTGTGTGTCAATTTATATAAAAGCATTTACAAGTACGATCGTTTTAGATATATTTTTTCCTTTGGGGCTATTTTACTACGATAGAATATTTAAATTATTATTTAAATATTTGTAGTTCGATGCTTGATTATAATATATTTATAAGATTAAATGGAAAGTGTAATTAAAGGATGTTGAACTTTTTGGGTTTGTCATCGTACGCACTTTATGATTTATCCTGATAATCGGTGGGAAATTTCTATGGAGTCGGAACGGTTATCATAGGAATAATCAATGAGACTAACTGAATTTATCATTTTTTTATTTTAAATATATTTTTCTCCTTATTGTCCCCTCGGGGGCAGTGTTGTAGTTGAGATAAGGATATTGTCACATGAGATTTGGGGTTGAAATTCGACATGTCTGAGCATGCATTTTCCTATGGATTGGTCACATGTACTAATGACTAGTAACCACTCATGATTTATATCTCCCGTCTTGACTTACGGACGGGTTGGCGGGGGCGAGCGAATCGTCTTTTTTTCAACACGTTAAAAATATATTTTTTTTTACCCAGAACATGCGCAAACAGTAAGTGCATAGTATCTCTGGTGTAATGACCAAGGATCGATTCTCAGAAATTGACGACTTGAGTTTTACCTCATCATCCATCTAATATGTACCTGTATTTACCTTCCTCTATATCCGTAGGACCGATACTAAAAAGTCATTAATATAGCAGATCTACAAATTTTTTTTGTTAAAGATATTTTTTTGGATCACGATCTGATTACTTTTAGATATGGTTGATTTGGATATATAAAAACTTTCCATATGTTATCAAGGTAAATCCAAAAGTACGAGTAAGGGTGCAAGTGAGTCAAGTCGTTCATGCGCCACTCGTGAGTGATCGATCAAAACTCAACTCGAGCTCAAAGTTAATCGAACTCGAGCCAAGTTCGAGTTCGCTTGATTAGACATCGAATCGAACTCGAGCCTAATTATTATTTACTCGGTGACTCATCTAGTTAAACGAACCAATAATAATATATATTTTTATAATATATAATATATAAATTTATTTATTAAAATAATAATAAAAAAAATCGGGCTCGAGCTCAAGTTGAGATAATATAAATTGAGTCTAGCCGAGATCAAACTTAGGTTGACTCGAATTCGAATTGACTGACCCAATGGTCTCAATGAAGATGAATTTTATACGCTCCCTTAATTTTAAATCCTAAGTGCATGATTACTACTGACCTGAATACGTAGATTAAAAGAAAATACCTAGTTAAATTGTCAGAGCAAGTCCTTAAATATTGGACGCGTCATATACCAAATTAAAGAGAATTGAATTTAGAAGTGTAAAAGAATATATAATTAAGTAGAAGAACTATTAATCTATGTCACTATCTATATTATATTTTGCTTAGTATAATGTTAGATGAATACAGATTGTAGATGATTTGAAAATAAAAATATTATACTAATTTTTTAAAAAATATATATTAAACATGGGAAAAGAGCATCACCTTGCAGTTTTATAAATGGAGAACATTTGCGACTCCCGATGACAAATTAAAGCATCTTTTTCCTTAAGAATACTTTTGTTGCTTCTATTTTATCCTCGGAAAAATTGTTCTTGACCAGTAAGTTCTCGATCAATATAATGGAAGGTAAAGTATCCAGTCATGTAGCTTTTCTTCTCTTTTTAACGTTTTCTTTTTCTTTTTATTTTTTTAATTCAAAAGAATAAAGATTTGGCATATGGCACAAGGAACGTTAGAAAATCTGGAAAAGCCTTACCATATTATCACTTCTGGTACGCCAATTGCTTTAGCAAAAAAAGTTGTATTTGAGCCCCGGACTATGGTAGGTGTTCATCTCTCTCAAATGTGTATGGTTTAATTCCCAACTAGGATGCACTGTGATTGCCACTGTCATCCCTTAAGCTATGTTTACTCCGAAACGATTTCTCAAAACGATCTAGTGGTTAGTACATGAAGTATTATCATCATAAAATTTAGGGTTCAAATTTCGATAAAGTCGAAATAAATATCTTTCTTATGTGCTAGTCACTATTCCAAAGGCTAGTAACCGTCCGTGATTTACCTTCTCCGTGTTAGCTCTGGGAGAGGTTGGTAGGGGGGCACTGGGGACGAGCGTATTCATCTTTTGCCACTATTGTCACCATGTTTACTCCAAAACGTGGCTAGATAAAAGAAAGACATCAACCGTGGGAAATTATTCTTAGGAGAAGGGAAGAGAAAGGCGAAGGAAAATAGATAAAAAAAGAAAGAAAATGGTGAAGAGGTAGGGAAAGAAATCCTTTGATGGCCCATGACCTTTCACTCCGAGCTTGTGCTCATGGTCATGAATGCCGACAGTGTTGTCCTAGATCTGCCCCTTTTCACCACACACACCCTGGCGAGCACACCAAGGTGCCTCTAAAGGGATCCAAGGTGCCTCTAAATGAATAAAGTTTTATCCTCTTTGCAACAGTCTTCTCCGTTTAAGACGCAAGGGCACCTCCATATGCATTGAGAGCGCCTCCACCATAAAGGTGTGAGGGTGCCTCCAATTGCCTTGAGGGCGCCGCCACCAGAAAAGCATGAGGGTGTCTCTAATCCTTTTGGAGGCGCCTCAGATCCCGAAGTCAGCAGGTTCTCTATTACGCCTCTGAATGCCTTCTAGTCAACTTCAGAGTTGACTTTCTTTATGTGAGTGATGCTCCGGTAGTCCAAAATTGAGTTCACTCAAACCCAACTCTGGTCTCCTCCTCAAGCAGACTTGCTACCTGGCTTCTTGTCCCTCGAACGTCGTACACATCCTTCTCATCCATTGGTGTACTCTTCCACAACTTCTCGTCCCTCGGATGTACCGAGCTCGTCGATTCACTTTCTCATGTCATCTGTCTGACTAGCCGTATCTTCCACTCGACTTCTTGTATTCCTAAGTTCTTGCACACTTAGACACAAGACATCAAACACAAATAGGATATAACTTAACTTGGTTGATCATATCAAAATCAAGGTAAGATACTTTCAATCTCCCTTTTTTTTTATGTGCATCAATCCAAATTAAGTTAGGATAATAACAAATAATAAATTATGAAAAAGTAATATATTACAATTAAGTATAAGTAAAAATATTACAATTAAGTATAAGTAAAATATTGTAATTAATTAACTCCCCCTTCTTAACCTCTAAGTTTCTCTCCCCTTTTAATCACAAGAAAAAAATAGGCATAAATAGAGAAAAATCTAATAATTTTTCTAAGGGTTATTAAAACAATGATCAAGGTAAAAAAAAATTAAAAAATTATTTTTCAAATATCTGAATTTCTAAACATTAAAAACCAGATTTGTAACAAAATAAATTAAAAATTATTTTAAAGTGTCAAAAATTCTTGAATTTTTTTTTCAAATATAAGCACAATACTTTGAGAACATAATAAAAATTTCAGGTATAGAACATTTTGTATTTTAACTTTAAAAAATATTTTAAACAGATAAGGTCACTTTCAAAATTAAATATTTAAAAATAGTGTTTAAATCTTAAAAATCTGACTATTTTTTTATATATTCAAAATATAACGAAATTAGCTGAAAAATCAGGTTTTTAAAAAAATCTACCTCCAAAAAATTTTAAACTTTAAATTATATTTTTCGATCAAAAATTTTTAAAAAAAATTATATAATCATCAAAAAAAAAATACTGAAAATTTTTATACTAATATATTGTTAATTTGTGAAACACAGGGGAAAATTTTAAGAAAAAAAATATAAAGATGTCTTAACGGATATAACTTGATTAATATAGAAATATATATTTTTAGAAAATAAATATTAAAAAATTTATTTTGACCTCTAAAAATTTTCTTAATTTTTTTGAGTGTGTAAAATAAAATATTTATCTGTAGAAAAATTAGATTTTTTAAAATAAGTTTTTCTAGAATTTTTAATATTCAAAATTAGTTTTTTAGTAATTTATTTATGAAAAATCATTTATCAATTAAAAAATTCTGAAAATATTTATGTTAATAAAAAACCTATGGTTTTATTACCGTAATAACTTTGAGAATAAAACTAGAAAAATAAGTTTGTACAAAAAAAAATAACATATTAATTAAGTCAAACAAAAACTCTAATCTAGTAAATTTATTATTAATTTGAAAGAGAGCTAGATTAGACATATTTTTGGAACCCAGTATATATTTCTACTGGATTAATTAGAAATTTTCTTAAAATTATATTTCTTGGTACTTTTATGATTTGACCCCTATGATTTCATAAATACTAATTAAGTTTACCATGATTTCTAAGATTTGAATTTTGAAAAGAACTTGATTTTAAGCATGCATCATTTTTTCAGTAACTCTATTGTTATTTTACTTTTTTTTGTTTTTATTTTTGACTTTATCATATTCTTCTAGTGAACATGCCTTAGCTGAAATTGTTTTCAAATTGGCATTTTCTTTTTTCAAATTTATATTCTTAGATTTAAGTTTACATAACGATTTAGATATTGATTTTATACTAGAATATAACTGATCAGGAGGTAGAAGGCATACCTCATTTACCATATCTGATCTAAAGTCGAATTCTTCTTCTTCACTGTTGTTTTCTTCAGATGTAGCTCCCCTTTCATTGATGCTCTCCTCTTGGTGACTTGCCATTAGAGCTAGTCTGAAATACTCCTCCAGTTCAGACTTTGATGACTAATCTCACGTTGCCTTCAAATTCTTGTATTTCGATTTGCTCGGCCCTTTATTTTTTTCCTTCTGTTTCAACTTTGGACAATCATCCTTAATGTGCCCTTCTTCATCACAGTTGTAATATTTAATCTTTCTTTTACCTCATGGATTTTTCTTGGCCTGTAACTTATTAAATTTTTTATATCTAAAAAACTTCTTGAATTTCCTTATCATATATGCTTTTGATCTAAATCGAGGGATGTGTCAGAATTTAGTTCATCCTTCTTGGCTTGCAAAGTTAGGTTATGACTTGGCTCCTTTCTTTATCCTATATACTGAGACTTGTATAATTTAAAAGTAGAAAATAGACTTTCTAGAGTACTTACCTCGAGGTCCTTTGATATATAGTAAGACTTTACTATAAACACTCATTCTAGTGTTCTTGGAAATACATTTAAGGCACACCTTTGTGAGTCCTAATTAATTACTATTTCGCTGAGGTTCATTAATACGGTAATGAGCTCATTGATTCTTGCATGTAGGTGGGCTACCGTCTCTTCCTTTTCCATCTGAAGGTTGCTAAGTTGATTCCGGAGCTGGTCCCGTCTTGTGAGTTTAGATTCTGATGTGCCTTCGTGCAGTTCCAAGAACTTCTTCCAAAGTTCTTTTACTGAGCCATAGATTCTGATTAGGTCGACTTCTTAGGATGGAAGAACGCTCAGCAAATGGAACTCTGCTTTGTCGTTCACCATGAAGTCAACTTATTCCTTTTTGGTCCATAGATACTCCTTCTCTACTATGTGTTGGTCTTTGATACTACAAAATTGTATTTAATTATTAACAGAATTTCAAAGTCTGTTTTGAAAAATACCTCCATTTACTTTTTCACATCGCAAAATCTCCCTCAAACTTTAGTAGATGAATGCTTGAACCAGCCATCATCTTATTACTTTAGTCAACAGTTAATTCTTCTGAAACGATTGGGCTCTAATACCAATTGCAGGTCCGCGTAGGCCGGCTAGAGAGGGATGAATAGCCTTGAAAAATAAGTTACCAAATCTCTTGCTTTTGCTTAAGAAGGATAGTTAAATTAAGTAAGAACAAATAATTAACCTAAAATGCAATAACAGAAATAAGGTAAGAGGACAGAAAGATTTACTTGGTTACAACCTAGGTGGTTGTTAATCTAAGATAATTGAAAGCACCACTAAGAAAATTCTCAGTCATGCAGGCGAAGTAGTCTCTTACGTGCTTTGTATTTGGACTAAGGGGAGATAGAGGAGACAGAGGTGAATAGCTCGCTCGCATCGTTGATGATGATTTACAGCGGATATCCTGAACCGAAGACTCACCAATCCTAACACAAGGATTTACTTGGTATCCACCTTCTTGAGATGACTAATCTAAGGATTCGACCTTCTCTCACACATATACTATAAAAGAGCTCCTTCTTGGAAACAATCCAGAGGTAGATAAGTCTCGTACAAACTCACACATGAAAAAATACAAGAAGAAGAGAATGAAAAGCTAATACAAATGAAATCTTACAAGATTACAACAATGAAACCCTATCTTGCTCTCTTCTTGTTTGGAAACACCTCTTGAGAAACTTAGAAGTGCAGCAACACTTCACTCTAAGTCCCCAAGAACTGACATTGAAGAGTAGTGTGTTGTTGAGAAGTTGTGTGTGAGAGTTGTCATTTTGACAAATAGATTAAAGTTAGATGTGTTGTTGATTTAACCTTATTATCGAGTGTGCAGGGTTGACTAATTCTTGCATGTAGTTGAGTTGCTATTTTTCCATCCTACATTTTAATATTAGATAAGCTATTTAAAATCAAATCTTTCTTGGCTACCTTTGCATCGGTTGTGTCATCGTGCAGCTCGATCAGCTTGTCCCAAAGTTTCTTTACGTTATTGAATTTTCTGACCCCGTTGAGTTCTTCTCTCATCAATCTGCATTGAAGAGTGTTTACTGCCTTATTGTCAAATTATGATTTTTTTCTTCATTTCTGTGTTCCAGTTCTCCGGGTTAAGAGATATTTTAGTTGCTTCATCGATGGGCTCCTTGTACCCTTGCAGAATAGAGAACCATTGGTCGATGTCAATTTTCATATAGAACTCCATTCTCTTCTTCTAGTAGGAGAAGTTGTCTCCATTGTATAGCAGTGGATGAGTGGTTCTATAGCCCTTGCTTTGTGCCATTAAAAAGGATTCTTGCACAAATAGAAAAATTAGAAATAAGTACCAAGACTTGGTCTTGAATTAGTAGTGTGGGAGAATAAAGAAAATAAAGCTCGAGTGGTATTGCACCAATTTTGAGCAAAAAACAAAGCGAAAGAAAATTTATCTAAAAGATAATCGTGAGAGGGGTGGTACGTGATCGAAGCGTACGTGAGAGGGGTGGTGAATCACGTGTATTTTAAAAATAGAGTCCTTTTTCTTAAAACTTAATAAAAAGTATAGCAAAAAAATAAATAAAAGCAAAAACACAAGACTCGATCGGTTACTTGGTTTAAAGCCTTCGACGACTCCTACTCCAAGATCCATGATCCATAGAACTATATGGCGGTAATCTACTATAGGCCTCTTCTGGAATCGCTAGAAGAGGGAATCGAATACAAGTACGAAGAAGCAGGAAAATGTAATAGTCTACACTTTCCTTTTGCAAGAATGAAAAATGTAGAGTAATATTAAATCATTACCAACACTTTTGGAGTGTAGAGTATGACTGGTCTTGTGTGTCAGTGTCGGTCTACAGGCCACGATCGGAATCCTCGGAGTCATAGCACAACAACAGAGCATAGTCAAAGCAGCGAAGGGGTGGTTGAAGCTCGTATGCAACTTCTATATAGTGTGATATTCGAACAAGACATATATAGGCTGTAGAAGGCACCTTCAGCCTCCTACGAGGTACCTCCACAAGCAATATTTATCCCCTTATCTTCGATGATGATAAACCCCACAACCTTAAGTTTTTATCCTCTGGAGGACGCCTTCAAAGCTCTCCAAGGCACCTCCAGGGCCAAAGTCAAAGCACCTCCAAAAGCATCTGAGACACCTCTATACCCTCCCACGCGGAGTCTTCGATCAAGCATCTGAGGCACTTCCACTCGCACAAGAGGTACCTCAAGTATTGTTAACCCGAGACTTTTTTATCCATTTTTGTTCCTTTCGTTCTGTAAAATGTGTTAGTCCAAAAATAAAGTATACCCTACAAAATGAAGTTAGCACAATAATAAAATAAGCAATATTAGTTAGACCATGTTTGTCCAAGACCATGATCTAGTCAAAGTCTCAATTTAGGGATCTAAAATGGATCTAAACTGGACCTGCGTCTAAAGTCCCTAATTGGGACTTGTCCTTACTGAAATACTCTCCTCCAATGACTTACCTTACTTACCATGCAGAATCGCTTGACTCCCTTATGATCCACCAGGTCTTCTCGGCTGTCGTCAGGTCCATAGACCCAACTAGAATTCGGATAGCTATCAGGTCCCACAAACCCAATCGAACTTCCCTCCAAATATCAGGTCACTTCTTAACCTATCTGGACTTCTACACCATCTATCAGGTCCTCCATACCTAGCTGAATTTCAGCCTAGTGTCAGACTAGTTAAATCCTGTACACTCAGTAGATGAGTTAGATCACAACACATCTGACTTTAATCTATTTTTTCATTCATCAAAACTTAGGTTTGATCATTGGTGCCAACTTCATCAACACAATCAACCTACCGCCTGTGCCACCATCCCCAATAGCACATCACCGGTCACTATTCTATACTCCTTTTGAGGAGATGAGCTGAGAAGAAAGGCCCCAAGTATCATTTTCTGGAGATGCACTCGTCCAGGATTTTCTCAAAGGGAAAGCCTCGATGGGCGGTAGCTCTCCTGGACAGATCAGCATGCCCTTCTTGCAAAAGATAATAGAGGATAATCATCCAAATCACTTTTGGCCCCTGACGATAAGAGAATATGGAGGGGCAACTGACCCAGAAGACCACCTCCTTAAGTTAAAAAATGCCGCTATCCTCCACTAATATACAGATGGTGTAAAGTGTTGAGTGTTCATTACAACACTCTCATTTCAGCACAAAGATGGTTTAATCATCTCCCGGGCGAATCCATATGCTACTTCAAGGATTTCCTCAAGGTTTTCTTTTATCACTTTACCAGCAACCGATGTTACCACAAAATTACCCTGAGCCTCTTCACTCAAGTTGGGGCCCAAGAAAATGCTCAGGCCTACATCAAAAAATTCAACCAGGTGATCATGGATATCCCTTCAGCCACCCCTAAGATTCTAGTGAGTGCCTTTCCTCAAGGTCTCGTAAATAGTGAGTTTTTTTGCTCCCTGTTCAAGAAGCCCCCAAAGGATTTTGACCGCCTACTTGGCCATGTGACCAAGTAAATTAATGTAGAAGAAGCTCAATCCACTCAAAAGAAGGAAGTCCCCATCCCCACTCCGGCTTTTGCTTCCGAGACTCGAGCACCAAGCTCCCCTCCCTCTTCCTCACAAGGGTCCCCTAGCAAGGCTCCAGCCGCAACAGTGAGAACCACGACCACAAGTTGTCCAACATGTGAAAGTCGAGCGGAGAAGATTCCCTGAGCTCCCTAGATGGGTTCCAACAAAATTATGTGCATATCATCGATCGGAAACACACGACACTCAAAATTGTTATCATTATAATCTGGAGAAGCACCAGGGAACTAACCAAGGGTTCCTCCATCATTTGTCATCTCCGAACCGTCTACGTTACTAGTGGTCGAATGACCCACCCTGGAGAGATTACTAGGGCTCTGTGCAGCACCAAAGAACTCCCTAGAAGAAAGACAACCAAGCAAAGGCCCTGTCTTGAATGCAGCTAGAGCATCCCCTGCATGGTAGGAGGAAAATCGCAATAACACGACTCGGGGAGGATATTGGGATGATCGTTGGAGGCTCGACCGATGGAGACTCCAATTGAAATAACAGAAAGTCACAC
Organism: Zingiber officinale; assembly: GCF_018446385.1. Lineage (NCBI taxonomy): Eukaryota > Viridiplantae > Streptophyta > Magnoliopsida > Zingiberales > Zingiberaceae > Zingiber > Zingiber officinale. The sequence goes on from NC_056007.1 coordinate 9,151,202, forward strand.
GCTTATCGACTGGAGATCCACGCAGTTAGCTGCAACCAAGAGCGGACATAAGAACCCAAGATTAGTTTCGGGTCCAAGAATTTAGAGAGAGTAGAAGTGCCCCATGAGGATGCTTTAATAATCAAGACTATTATAGCCAATTATAATATATATTGTACTTTTATTGACATAGGTAGCTCAGTCAACATCATCTTTAAGGAGGCATTTGAGCAGCTGCTAATTGATAAGAGTGAGCTCTATCCCATGAGGACGCTGCTATATGACTTCACGTGCAACGAAGTTCAGCCGCTCGATTAGATTAAGTTAACCATATCCTTAGGGGAGGAGCCCCTAATAAGGACTCGCCGCCCGACTTTTATTGTGGTCGATGCACCCACAGCATACAATGTCATTTTAGGTTGGCCGACCCTAAATAAATTTTGGGCAATTGTTTCAAGTTTTTGTTAGAAGATAAAATTCCCCATGGATGATTAGGTGGGGGGAGTTAGAGAAAATCAACTAGTAGCACACAGGTGTTACATTGATATTCTCAGGACTGAAGCCAGCGCTACTCAAAAAAGCCAACAGCTAGAAGTTAATACCATTCTAGAGGTACCCCGACTCTGATCCATGAAGAGAAAGAAGAAGTGCAAATTCGGCCCGGCTGACCAGATGCTACTACTCAAATAGTAGTCGACCTATCCACGGAGCTTAAAATAGAGCTTGTTGTGTGTTTAATACACAATAGTGATGTCTTCACTTGGGAGCTTAAGGAAATCATGGGTATATCATCAACGGTTATGGAACATGTGCTTCATGTCCAACCAGATGCCCGGCCGGTTAAACAAAGGAAGTGGGATTTTGGTGCCGAACAAAATAAGATAATCTGGGCGGAGGTAGATAAGCTATTGGAGATTGGCTACATCTGTGAAGTACAGTTCCCGAGATGGCTTGCCAATATAGTCTTGGTATTTAAGCCAAGAAACAAGTGGTGAATTTTTATTGATTTCTAGAATTTAAATAAAGTTTGCCCTAAAGATTATTATTCATTGTCGTGCATCAACTAGGTTGTGGATTCCACCTCTGGTTGTGAACTAATATGCATGTTGGATGTCTATCAAGGCTATCATCAGGTCATGATAGCCAAAGACAATCAAGAAAATGTTAGCTTTATCACCACTAAAGGCTATCATCTTAGGGCTCATTCCTTCTATGGGGTTGAGGTTCGCTCAACCTCAAATAGACTTCATTTGTATCAACAAAAGTATGTCATGTTAGTACCCCCAAGGTAATTTTGATATGATCAACCAAGTCAGGTTAGGTCTTATTGGTTTTTAACCCTGTGTCTAAGTGTGCAGGAACTTAGGAGCATAGGAAGTCAAGCAAAAGATGCAGCTAGCGAGAAGGACTGCACGGGAGAGTCGACGGGCTCGGTGCGTCCGAGGGACGAGATGCTACAGAAGAGTATGTGGGCGGACGAGAAGGGAGTGTGCGGTGTTTTCGAGGGATGAGAAGTCGGAGTGAAAAATTGCTCGAGGAGATGAGCAAAAGATGCAGCTAGCGAGAATAAGGACATGGGAAAGAGTCGACGGGCTCATTGCGTCTGAGGGATAAGGCGTTGTGGAAGAGTACGCCAGCGGACGAGAAGGAAACACGCAGCGATTCCGAGAGATGAGAAGTCAAAGCGAAAGTTTGCTCGAGAAGGCCGGAAGTTAGGTTCAGGTGAGCCCTATTCTGGATGGCCAAAATCACCCAAACAAGCAAAACCGGAGGCGGAGTGGAAGATCTGGACGCAAGCGAGCGGAACTGGAGCAAGAACCCATACCAAACAAGTTAACACAAGATTAACTTTGTCTGAGCGCCTAGACTAAGTCCAAGCGCCCGGACGATCCAGGTGTCCAGACTATGGAGTTTATCCGAATTATGATAATTATGATCCGTTACGATGGGGATAAAGTTTTATCCCCTTAGAGGTGCCTGGAATCCTTCCAAGAACTCCGACCAGGGCTATAAATATAGCCCTGGTCGAAATGGTTAGATAGAACACTTGAGAACACTTGTAATTGATTCTACTTGATTCCAACCTTTTTATTGTGAGCCATCAACGTTGTAAGAGGCTTCTCCACCTGAAGGAGAATTTGTTTAGTGCGCTTTCAACTTTCTTAGATTAACAACCTTCATAGTTGTAATCAAGTAATTTCTCTATGCCTCATCTTTTTTAGTCTTTTAATTATTTTATACAAGTGTTGATTCTTATTAGGACATAAAAGTTCAAGAAAGGTTCGTTTTATTTTGTAGGGCTATTTACCTTCCCTCTAGCCGACCGCCAAGGGTCCAACAATTGGTATCAGATTCAGGTCACCTTAGAAGGACTAACCACCGACTGAAGCAAACAAGAAATGGTTGGAGCTAGCATCTACCTACCAACGTTCTAGGGGGAGTTCACGTTTTGGAAGCGACGAATAGAGGTATTTCTTAAAACATATTTTAATATTTTATTAATAATGAAATATAGTTATGAAACACTAAAGAACATGAATGGAGAAGAACTCAAAGAACACCTCTAGACCAAAAATCAGCGCGACGATTTTACGTCAAACGGTAAGGCTGAATTTCATCTTATAAGCGTACTATCAGTTGAGGATCTTGACAGAATCGGCAACTACCAAAGTGCAAAAGAACTTTGGGAAAAGTTCTTGAAGCTCCACGAAGAATCAAAAGAACTCGATTCCAACTCCTCGATGGGCACTGAGTCGTCATTAGAAGAATCCGAGACCGAGGAAATTACTGGAACAACTCTTATAGCTGAGTACCTACCTAAAGACAATGAAAGCTCATCCGAGATGAGTATCGATGAAGGGGGAGAGTCTTCGGAGGAAAGTTACAATGAAGGGGGAGCATCAGAATATGAGGTAAGTCAGATACATGTCTTATCTCCTAAAAAGTCATTTAAATTTATTAAGATTTTTTTCAAGGATTTAGTAAAATTAGAAAAAAAAAAATAGACTTGAAAAAATAATTATCTAATGCATATCCCTTACATTTCTTTAATAATTTAAAATTAGAAAACGAAAAATTAAAAATACAAATTGAAAGTTTGAAAAATTAACATGTATGTTTGAAACTGAATAACTTTCAAAAATCAAAATTTAGAAAGTATGGAAAGCTAAAGTGGTATATTAGAAAACACCAGGGACAAATTAGAAAAGCCCCAGAAGTTATATTCCTCCCAAATTTTTAATAAATCCAATAAGTAGGAACTTGTATTGGGTTCCAAAATCATATTTAGGTTAACTATTTTTCTAGACTTAGGGCTTTTTAGAAAGAATGTTAAATATTTAAATTCTTTAAGAGGCTTTGTCTAGAAGTGATTGATGATTCAATAACCAAGAAGGCATAGTGGCTCACTACAGCCTGGAAATCAATTACTGAATTAAATGTTTCATTGACTTACTATAAAGCATTCAGTTAATTCTTCAAATTTTTGTTAGAAAAATTTATTTAAAAAGGTCTAATCATTCAAATTTGTTTAAGTTTTTTTTTTAAAAAAAAAAAAGTTAATCTAAACAATCTTTTGAATTTTTTATGAACTAGTGATCAAAATACAAAATTTTAAATTTTTCCAAAATTTTCTTGTTTTCCCCTTAGACTTTTTAGACCTTCCAAGTTATATGTTTAATGTACCCCACCTTTAATGTGATCAAAAGGGGGACTAGTAAAGATTAAATCTAAGGGGAGGGTAGTACAATTTTAATTTAATTTTTGTACTTACAATTTTTTGTAAAAAATATAGCTGCTATTTGTTTATGGTTTACCCTAACTTAACTTGGGTTTGATCATATCAAAAAGGGGGAGATTGTTAGTACCTTAAGGTGGGTTTGATGTGATCAACCAGGTCAGGTTAGGTTCTGTTAGTTTTTAACCCTGTATATAAGTGTGCAGGAACTTAGTGTTGGAGCAATCTGGGTATCCTAGGTTTTGATGTTTGAGCAAAGATTTAAGTTAGGTTTATTGTTATATTTGATATGCATTATGAATGTGCAGGATACAGGTACAACAAGGAAAGTCCAAGGGTAATCTTGGCAAAGGAGGAAAGTCCAATGATTAGTCTTGGTGGTGTAAGTCCAAACACGTAGTCTTGGCAACGTAAGTCCAAGTGTGACTTGGCAATGGATAAAGTCCCAGAGGCGTGACCTCTTGGCAAAGGAAGACCCGACAACAATAACAAGGCCGATGGAAGCTCCAAAAGGCAAGACGTGAAGGATGGGGAGGCATCTGAGGGACGCAGAGCTGATGGAGGAGGCTAGAAGGCTAGGTCTAGGTTGCTCAGGCGAGAACGAGTGCTGAGTAAATGTACTCGGGGGTTAAATCCTAGGATTAGGGTTTTACTGTAGCATCACTGCAGTAGTACTGTAGCGTTACTGTAGTAGCACTGTAGTGTTACTGTAGCAGTACTGTAGCAGTCGACTGATGTTTTCATCAGTCGACTCGTGCGGTCGATCAAGCAGTCGACTGGAAGCGAACAGAATACTTTTGTTCGTTCGGTTAGTATGGAGTAGTTGACTGATGGAAGTATCAGTCGATTGGTATCGAGCCGTTGGATTGTAACAGTCGAATCTCCATAGAGGGCAATCGACTGAAGATTTTGGTAGTCGACTGGTAGGCGGGGTTTTTCAACTCGTGACCTATATAACCAAGCATTGGAAGTTTAGTTAAGGTTGACAAAAATAGAGGTGGTTAACCCCTATTGGAGTCTCCAAGGTCTTCTTGAGTGATCAAGAGCTTGTGCGATTTTATGGCGAGATTTCTCCACCCACAAGGAGCTATTCAAGTTACCCTGAGGTTTTCCAAGGAGTCATCCACCGACAAATCAGGATCGTCCACCTTATGGACAGCCGTGGAGTAGGAGTAAGTGATCTTCAAACCACGTTACATAAACGTGTTAGAGGTTTGATTGTCTTGGTTATTGCCTCTAGGTTTAGCTTTCTTCTTGTTAGTTTCTATTTTATTTTCCGTTACGTACTAACAAGTGTACGAAGTGACGATTTGGGTGAGACGCTATTCACCCCCTCTAGCGGATGTCAATGTCCCAACACTTAGGAGCATAATAAGTCGAGCAAAAGATGCAACTAGCGAGAAGGATGACACGAGAGAGAGCCGACGGGCTCAATGCGTTCGAGGGACGAGATGCTGTAGAAGGGTACGCAGGCGGACGAGAAGGGAGCGTGCAATGTTTCTGATGGACAAGAAGCCGGAGTGAAAGACTGCTCGAGAAGACGCAACTAGAGAGAAGGACGACATGGGAGAGAGTCGACGGGTTCGATGAGTTAGAGGAACGAGGCACTGCGGAAGAGTACACCGACGGACGAGAAGGAAGCACGCAACGATTTTGAGGGACGAAAAGTCAGAGCGAAAGTTTGCTCGAGAAGGCTGAAAGTTGGGTTCCGGTGAGCCCTATTTCGGATGGCCAAAATCACCTAAGCAAGTAGAACTGGAGCCGGAGTGGAAGACCCGGACCTAAGCGGGCAGAGCCAAAGCAAGAACCCAGACCAAATAAGTTAACATAAGGTTAACTTGGTCCAAGCGCCCAGACCATGAAGTTTATCTGGATCATGATAATCACGATCCGTTGCAACGGGGATAAAATTTTATCTTCCTAGAGGCGCCTGGAACCCTTCCAGGTGCCCTGACCAGGGCTATAAGTACAACCCTGGTCCAAATGGTTAGAGAGAACACTTAAGAACACTTATAATTGATTCTCCTTGATTCCAGCCTTTTTATTGTGAGTCATCAACGTTGTAAGAAGCTTCTCCGCCTGAAGGAGAATTTGTTTAGTCCGATTTCAACTTTCTTGTATTAACAACCTCCCCAATTGTAACCAAATAATTTCTCTGTACCTCGTGTTTTTTAGTGTTTTAATTATTTTATGCAAGTGTTGATTCTTATTAAGCCATAAAAGTTTGAGAAAGGGTCGCTTTGTTTTACAGAGCTATTCACTCCCCTTCTAGCCGGCCGCCAAGGGTCCAACATGTCTCTGATCTTCTTTTCAAATACAACATGCTTGACTCCAAACCAGTTTCCACTCCTATTGTTGCTAGCTCTCATATTACTTTGCATGATGAGTTTCCATCATTTAATGCAACTAAGTTCTGACAAGTGGTTGGGGTTTACAGCATCTTTATATAGCCCATCATAATATTTCATTTGCAGTCAACAAACTCTCACAATGTATGTATGCCCTTTCAGAAACGCACTAGGGCACTATGAAGTGTCTACTTCGATATGTCAATGGTACTAGGGATCTTGGCATTCATCTTCTTGCGAATACACCTCTCACCCTTCATGACTTCTCTAATGCACACTGGGTAGGAGATTTGGATGATCGGTGTTCTACAGATGCATTTGTTATTTTTCTATGTGCTAATTTGGTTTCCTGAAAATCAACCAAGCGGCGCATGGTTGTGCGCTCTTTGACTGAGGTCAAATATTGCACCATTGCCTTTGCAGCATCGAAGCTTCAATAGATTAAGTCACTTCTGACAGAACTACTTCTTCCAATCATTACGCATGCCTTGCTCTTCACCGATAATTTGAGTGCAACCTATCTTTCGACTAACACGGTCTTTCACTCTCGGATGAAGCATCTGACTATTGATTCACTATGTGAAAATGGACAATAGACTTCTCCACTGTTTACTTCATCAATTAATAATTACGAAGTAATATATGAAAATCAACTTCAGTAATAAATTTAATGTAGTAAATATGATTTTAGACTTCGTAGGTTTAAAAATATAAATCTTACTTCTAATTTTATTTGATATTTTACTTCATAATTTATATTTGATGAAGTATTAAATTATAAAATAAAATTTATATATTTAAGAGTGAAGTAATAAGTTTAATTGGATTAAAAATTTTGATCCAACTTGGACCGATTTATTATTTTTTGCCACCAACTATTTGCTAAAACCTAAGTTCCGCCGAAACAATTCACAAATGCCTTGTTCTCCTTCGCGTTTTTTCCCGACGCAAGCTTTCCCCGACGGCAACCTTCTCCATTTTTCCCGACGCAAGCTTTCCCCGACGGCAGCCTTCTCCATTTTTCCCGACGCAAAGCCTTCGCGTTGAGACGCCTTCACTTCCTCTCCTCTCTGCACGCTAGATCTTTTCCCTCTCCACCCCCTTCTTTCTTTTCCTCTCCGCCGCGCCATTAGTGTTCTTCCTCTCTGTCGCGTTGCCGAAGAATTGAAGTGAAGTGAGGTAGGGAAGTCACTATGCCATCAAGGATATCATCTGGTGACTTCTTCATATAATTTTTAATCCTCTGTGGCTTGGCTTGGCTTGGGCTCGCTTTCTTCAAGGAGGAAAGTGAAGTGAGGGAGGGAGTGGAGATCTCAAAGAGTGGGCTGGGATTGAGAATGGTAGTCTGGAGCTCTCTAGATTTTTTTCTCCGCACTTCATTTCTTCCTCCTGTTGCTTTTTCTCCTTCCCACGGCGCAATGTGTCATCAGAGAGTGAAGGCCATCGTCATCAATGGCCAGAGAAAGATCCTCATCTCAGGCTTCATTCACTACCATAGGAGCACCCTAGAAGTACTTTCTCATGAAAATTCTTTCTTTTATCCCCTTATCTTTTATTAATCTTCTTTTGGTTTTGTAGGTGACACTTTTTGAGGGTTTTACCCTAATTTTAGATGCACATCATTGTTTGTTGTTTTTTTTCGTGTTAGATGTGGGAAGGACTTGTAGAAAAAGCTAAGGATGAAGACTTGGATGTTAGATAGACCTATGTCTTCTGGAATGTCCATGAGCCTTCTCATGGCAGTGTATTTTCCTGACTTTTCTTGCTAATTTCTTGTTTTCTTTACTTCTTGTGCTTTGATTTGACGGAGAAGTATATTTCTTAGATGGATCACCTTGAGTCAGTGCAATTCGTTTTTCTTTCTTTTTTGGCAGTATAATTTCGAAGGAGGGTATGATTTGGTGAGGTTTATCAAGACAATCCAGAAGTTGGGACTGTATGTCCACCTCTGAATTGGACCTTATGTCTGCGTTGAGTGGAATTTTGGGTACTTCTCTCATAGATTCTTCATGTGGATAACTCATCCTAACTGTTATGTTTCCCATTTTTGTTTTCTCCATTTGTTTAGAGGATTTCTAGTTTGGTTAAAATATGTCTCTGGAATCAACTTCAGAATAGACAATAAACCTTTCAAGGTAAATTCCTTAAACCACTCTTTCATATTATATTCTTCTTGTGTTGGATTGTTGATGCAAGAACAATGTAGTCTTCCCTGTTTATTTTAAGTTTCAAAGGGCATTACTTGTTGGATTTGTTGCATGCCTTGCAAGTCTATACTTAAATGCTCTATACATGCTCTATACAGATGGCTATGCAAGGTTTCACCAAGAAAATTGTTGATATAATGAAGCCTGAATCACTTTTTTCTTTTCAAGGCGGTCCGATCATCCTTTCTCAGGCATGTTTTTTATTGTGTGTCCTCAATGTGGTAACTTAATGTCAAATTGTGTTCCTAAGTTTTATTTTCATGGGTCTTGAATGCAGATCTAAAAGTAAGACATTTGGTATTGTTGGTCATGCATATTTAAACTGGGCTGCACAAATGGTTGTCAGGTTGGGAACTGGTGTACCATGGGTTATGTGCAAGGAGGATGATGCCCCAGATCCAGTGGTAGGAGTCAAATATTATTATTCTATGCTTGGTTCTTTCTTTGTGTTAGTGACTTCTTCATATAAAAATTAAGATGGAAGTCTATGTTTTTTATCTTTCGACATGATTACTTTTTATCTATGTAAACTTGAAGTCTATGTTTTTTTTTAGCGAGTAATGAGCTCCTATTTAATGAATATCTCATTCGTATATTATTTCTTTCTAAGTCTTTATAACTGATTTATACATTTAAAGATAATTTGGATAATATATAGTTCATGGATGATGAGCTTCTATTTGATGAATATCTCTTTATTGTATTATTGCTTTTTAAATTTGCAGAACTGATTTATACATTGGAATTTGGAAGTTGGATAATATTTGATGTTAGATACTTTTGCTAATAGATATTATTACAAACTATTCAAGTTTTATGATGATGATTATGATTACCTAGTATGTTTAGGTCATTAATGTTGTTGCCATAGTCCTTTGGTTATGTTCTAGTTTTACCTTGTATGTGTATCAGTGTAGCATTTTTTGGGTTACTCCTGCTTTTTTTGTGAATGGAATCAATCTAGTGCATTTTTACCTTGTGGGTCAGACACAATCCAGTCATTAATTAACCTTTTAGGCATATGTCTTTGTTTGATAATATGCAGGACATCCAGGTTATATGTCCTTTAGGCATATGTCTTGCATCTCATACAACACTGGGTAAGATTTTAATTATTTATCAATTCCTACTATGTACTAGTCAATGTTATATTTTCACTTGTGCAGGTACCATTGGATCCTGACTATAATTAATGAAGATAAGAATATGATATATTTATTGGACTCTTTGAGTAACAGGAACTGAGAACAAGTAGGAAGTACATTATGCTGATTGTGAATGCATTCAGTTCATTAGAAGTTAAAAAAATAACTTTCTATTTTTTACAATGTAGTGGGGGCAAGATATACAATGCATCAAGGGATATTTCAAAAAGATCAAGTTTTAAAAAATTGACGGTATGTATTATAGTTATGTATTTAGATATTAATTAATAATTCTTATTATTTGGATTACAACTAATTACATTACATTTTCAATTTCATTAGGAAGGTCCACTATTGAAGAGGAAGGTGAATTTCTTTTTTATGAAATATTGAGTCATTTTGCATTGACCCTAAAACCTTTGTTAATGTTTCAGTTTGTAGCATCAAAAAAATCAAACAGTATTGCAATTAAGCTCAGTATGATGAAGTTAGAAGTGAATAGAGTGAATTCGTCTACTTCTACGTGGGTGCCTAAGTGTAAGCTGTGATATAAATTTTTGATTGTATTTAGAGATTTGTGGATACTAAAGCTTTTGGGTGAAGTTGGTCAAACTTGTCTTTTGTGAATATACTTTTGAGTTATATTTAGAGATTTGTAGATACAAAAGGTTTTGGGTGAAGTTGGTTAAACATATCTTTTATGAATATACTTTTGGGTTGTATTTGATTGATATTTGTGGTATATTTGATCAATTTTGATGGTAAAATATTGTGTTGTAAAATATTATGATATACAATTTTAGCATTTAAGATTGTATTGTAGTAACTATGATCAATTACTTCGACACTATGAATTAATGGTGGAGTAATACAATACAAAAACTTTGACAAATTTAAATAGTGGCATAGTTAAAAAAACTATTTACTTCACCACTGATAAAATTTATGAAGTCGTTTGTATAAATTACTTTGCTAAATTGAAATTTTGGTTGTAGTAAATTATGCTCTATTATGTCTATACTATGATGAAGTAATATAATACAAAATACTTCATCCAAGCCAAATAATGTAGAAGTTAAATTAAACATTTACTCCACCATAATATAAAACTTGTGAAGCCGTATACATATTTTACTTCGTTAATCAATGTAACCTATGAAGTAATATATCATTTATTACTTCAGTACTTTTACTGATTTCGATGAAGTAATATAGCATTTTTACTTCAAAAACGGTTCAATTTTAAACCGGTTTTGGACCGGCGATAGACTTCGGTAATTGTGTGGCGAAGTAATAAATTGACCTTTTTACTTCACGTGCGTCTATTTCGGTAATTATCTACCTATTACTTCGGATAATATCCGAAGTATATTGCTGATTTTCACATAGTGATTATTACTTTATTCGTAATCTAGTGCAGCTCTCTGAACTACGAATTACTCATATTCCTACTGCTAATCAGTTGACCGATACACTCATCAAGTCACTTTCTAAACCTCGACTACTAACTATTTGCAATAAGATTGGTATCTTCTCTGAGATACCATCTTGAGAGGGCGAGGCGTATTAGATATTATTTTCCAAAATATTTCTTTAGTGAATATTTTCCAGAATGTTTCTTTAGTTTATTTATTTACTTGTTTCCTAGTGTTTTAGATGTTTTCCTATTTTACATTTGTAATGATATTTATATACTACACACATCATTAATAAAATTTTGTACATTAACTCTCAACACCAGCTATGTAGGATTTGGGTCATTTTGACATGGATGGAGATTTGAATTTAATGAGGTGGTAAGGGAGGAGGATGAAAAGGAAGAGTCCCCTTCCATGTCTTCTAATGAATTATGTTTAAGTTTTTCTACAGTTGTCAATTTCATATTTTCTTAAGTTGATTCAAATGGAATTTACCATGAATGGCTTTTTCAGAAACTAGTAATGCAGCACTTTTCCTTGTGCTCCTTATATCATGATGTCTATTATCCTTTACGATCCTGCCAAATTCCAAAGAACTGAAACTAAGTTGATCATCATGAAGTTTTTGTTTTTTCCTGATATGACACACCATTTTTGTTTATTTGTTTTCTTATTTATTTTCTAGCCAAATCAATTTTACTTTCTATGTGGTGATGTTTGTTTTTAGTGTCCCGTCAATCCGTCTCACGAGTAATACAAAAGAAGAAATTTTACTTTCTTATGTGATTATATAGGTGTTGTTTTCTTCACCGACGCTAGCTTTCGCCTATCAAGGCATTCGACGTGGCTGCCTGCAAGTGAGAGGCAACGGAGGGAGAAAAGATGGGGGAGAGCAAGTGACTTTTGAACTTTAAGGTTTTTAAGATATAAGTTGATTTTAAAAATTATAAATTAATTATATTTATTTATTATATATATTATCAACTTATTATTATCATTAATGTTATTAATTTAATTTATTTAAAAATAATAATAAATTGAAAAGAGTAATATAGTAAATATAAATCTAGGTTATACGTTACCATCTTCAAGCAAATAAGATTATGTGATTATTTAACCATCCCATCACCTTCTTATATAATTATTGGTAATTACATAATTAAAATTATATATGATAACTTAATTTAAATTAAAAAAATAATTAATCAGATAACATCGAACCTAGGATAATCGGTCAAGTTCGCATCGTGACAACTAATATTCTCATGTCTACTATCCATTAAGGAGAAACTTTTTTTTATAATATATCGTAGCTAAGTATTGAATTTTAAATCTTTAATCTATTATTGGAGGACCTAACCAAACTATAAAGTTATGTCGATTCAACCCCTTGCCATAGCACCATTAGAGAAGAATGTGTTTCCGCAAAAGGCCGACACAGTCCTAAAAAAGCAAAATGGGTTCACCAGACACACACAAGGGGTTAATTGATTGAATTGGTTGAGTTGGATGCGTCGGGCTGATTAGGACGGTAAATGAGTCGAGCCGAGTCAAGTTTTTGTTGGATCGAGAAGCGCTAGAGGAGGGGAGTGAATAGCGCTCGTGGCTATCTTGTTCGATTATCGGAATCGTAAGAATTATCGGAGTAATTAAGCAGCGGAATAAAACAACGTAAGCACACAGAGACAGGAGGATTTTTACTTCGTTCGGAGCCTTGATCGACTCCTACTCGAAGGCCCGCGATCCTTGATCGCTTCCGATGGGCAACAACTATAAGCTCATTAAAAGATTACAATTATGAGTACAAATAAAAGCTATAAATATTATACCGACAACAAGAAATGCTAATTCTGAATCTTCGGGTCGTCGGGCAATTGTAGCAGCACTTCGGAGCGTCTTTTGGAGCAGCACGTTGATGAAAGATCACTTGGAATTCGTTGTATTGAAGTGCTGGTCGAATCCCCCTTATAAAGGGTGTTCAAGGCGCCTTGAAGGCTGTTCAAGGCGCCTCCATGCTGCCTGGTCTTCCGCGTGGATCAAAACTGACCTGGTCGAATTTCATCCATTCAAGGCGCCTTATATCCCTCTCAAGGCGCCTTCCAAGGCGCCTTCTGCCTTCTCCAAGGCGCCTTCTGCCTTCTCCAAGGCGCCTCCAATGGTGCTTCGCAGCCAGCTCAGCCTTTGCACCCGAGGCGCCTCCAACCTCCATGGAGGCGCCTCGGACACTGTTCATCCGAGGCTTTAGGTTGCTCCTTTGCTCCTGCAAGATGCGTTAGTCCCAAACACTATCCTGCAACACAAAGTTAGCACAATAAACATTATAAAAGAAGTATAGACAGTCTCTGGACTATCCGAGTCTGACTTCAGGTTTCCAACCGGAAACCCTAGGTCGACCCGACGCCTACTGTTCCCTCTACGGGGAACGCGTCCTCACTTACTCCACTCAGGAGATTTACCTGATGCCTTCCGGATCGACCGGACTTTGCTCAAGACTCAATGCTTCCGGACTTCTCACTGGACATCCGCTTCCCGCTAGTCCAGCCTTTCACCGGTTCGCGACACCAGACTTTTCACCTAGGGTTACCACCCCAGGACTTTTGCCTCAAGCCATCGACCGCCAAGACTTTCCGCATAGGGTTACCACCCCCTATGACCTAGGGTTACCGCCCCCTAGGGTTTTCCCTTTGCCTAACCGCAGCTAGGACTTTCCTGAAATCCTCAAGTAGACTTGTTAGACTACAAAACATCTTAACTTTGAATTCTTTGCCGTTATCAAAACACGAGTTCGATCGTCGGATGCTTCCCGCACCAACAATCTCCCCCTTTTTTATTATGGCAACACAAATTCAAAGTTAAGTATACAAACGAATAGATAGACATTTTTAACACAGGCAAATCTGCTGAGTATAGATGAACAAGGTAACTAAAGTAAATTTGCCCTATATGCTCCCCCTTAACTTTGGCTCCCCCTTAACTTTTGCTCCCCCTTAATTTTTAACTTGAATTTTATGTTTACATTTTTGCTACTCTCCCCCTTTGCCATAACTAAAAAATGGGCAATAATATGTGTTTGAATGAATTGTACATGATTAAGGTATAACGACCCAATTTTCCCTATTTCGAGTTCTAAAAGTCCTTATAAAAATTTGGAAATGCTTTTAAAATATTCTAGAGATTTTTAGGAATTTTTAGAGTATTTTTATGCAATTTTTTGAGTTCGTTTGGTATTTTTACCGAGAGGAGAAAGTTAAAAAAAAAAAAAGGTTGTAGAAGCTAGGTTTCGAACCCAGCTCCTCGGACCCAAGCAAAACCGGCCAAACCAGCTGAGCTACACGGTTTTGTTAACCTTATATGGTGAGAAATAAGTTTATAGCATAGTTAATGATTAGGAAATAAATTTAGAAAAAATGTGCGGCTAAGGGATTGAAGCCGAGACCTCTTGCTTCGGTTAAAAGCCGATTAACCAGCTGTGCCAGCGAGTTTTTGTTAATTAAGGAAAGAACGAGTTATATTTAAAGTATAGTTAGTAATAGAAAACCTAGTTATAAAGGGAATTAGGTTTTGGATTTTCGGAAAATGAAACATTTTCTCTCAAAATTCTTCCCCTCCTTCTCGCGACGGCGCGCGGCGGTGCTCTCGGGCGAAAACAGAGACGAAGCTAGGGCTTCGTCTCCGGCGGCCGGCGAGCACCCTTCTCCGTGAGTTCTTCATACCTTTGTGATCCTCTCGTCGAGGAGAGCAAGAAGATACCAAGAGATCGTCGAGGAAGCATATATCCGAAGCCCTAGAAGCCTCCTTCTTCTCGGTTGTAAGTCCAAGAACAGCGAGGTGAGTTGCTTCTCACCTGCAGTAGGAGTAGTTCCGTGAGCTTTGATTCTTCTTTGTTTGCTTCCGGGATTTTCTGCCTTGTCGCTGTGAATTGAGGTTTCGGATTTAGTTTTCTTCAAGGTTTGATGTTAGCAATTTAGCGTTTGATTTGGGTTTCCTGTTTGTTACCCTAATTGGTATGTTCGGTTTACATATGAAACCCTTGGATCTGTTAGTTTACTAGTGGGCAAGAACAGCCCTTGCTGTTGGTTCCGGATTGCACATGCATTTTTATTTGCATTTCGTAACCATGAACAGCTTAATCAGAGCTTAGAACAACCCCTCTTAGAGCTTGTTACAGTCAGGATTCTAGTATGCTTTGATTCCATGCTTGGATTGTTCTGTACAACAAGTGTTTCAGTGTTTCCTGTTTCATATTTAGTGTGCAGTTTTAGAACCATTTAGTTACTGCCGTGAGTTTGATAAAGAAGAGGAGAAGAGATTTTTAATTAGATTTTAAGCTTCAGCAGATTTTAGCTTTGTTTGTGCCATGCATTGAAAAGAACAGCCTTTGGAACCTGCTGTAACAGATTATGGTTGCTAGGGATTTAGTCCCTCCTTGCCTTTGGAACCTGCTATTAGTTTAAGAACAGTTAGTTAAATAGATTTATTTCTTTTAAGCATGATCGGCTTGTAAATGAACAACAATGAACAGATTTAATTAGGGAAGTTTTAGTTGGATCCTTAGTAGCTAATCCATACACGAAGTTTTGGTTTTCTGATGAACCTTTTAGTAGGAACAACTGATGTGGTTACCATACTGTTAAACCAGTTGTCATGGATTTGTTTAGCATTGCAGTTTTGATGGTTTAGCATTGGAAGATCCAATTAGATCCCTAGTAGCTTAACTAGATTTGCAGATTTTTGGTGGAACTTGTAATGCAGATTTTAGCAAGTTATAATGCAGAATTTAATTAAGTTAGTATGCAGAATTGTGTTAGCTTAATATGTAGAATTTTATTAGCTTAGTATGCAGATTTTGGATAAGCTTAATATGCAGATTTTTTGTTAAGCTTTGCA
The DNA here is from genome assembly GCF_018446385.1 of Zingiber officinale. Classification (NCBI taxonomy): domain Eukaryota; kingdom Viridiplantae; phylum Streptophyta; class Magnoliopsida; order Zingiberales; family Zingiberaceae; genus Zingiber; species Zingiber officinale. Next base: position 9,166,922 of record NC_056007.1, read on the forward strand.
TGCAGATTTATGTTAAGCTTTGTATACAGATTTTCAGTACGTAGGGTGTGTTCTAGTGCACACCAAGTGCTCGATAGAATGCTTAGCTCAGTAGGATGCTACAGTAAGCATCTATATAGCACAGTGAATGCAGTAAGAAGCATTTAATTCAGCTTATATAGTCTTGCTACAGCTTTTATGGACTAGATGTCCAATGGGTGGGCTCCCACAGTCGCCTCTAGGTTCAGATAACCTAGTTCTAGGTTCAGATAACCTAGTTAAAGCAAGGTAAGAAAATTAGCTATGAAATCAGTATTTTATTTTCAGCAGTGGCACTGTACTGGATTAGATATCCATTGGGTTGGGCTCCCACAGTCGTCCCTAGGTTTAGATAACCTAGTAAACCCTACTAGACTCGGAACTTGCAATCCCGGGTTTAGTTAGGGATGCGCGCACAGCAAGTACAGTTGCCGGGCCCATCAGCAGCATGATTACTATTTTAATCTATTATGTAAATAGTTTTTCAAAACTTCACAAATTAGTTATGTGAATACAAGTTAGACTCAGTTTAGCATTAATTAGTTCAGCTTATGTATCAGTTCAGTTTCCTATTGATACACATGATAGTTCTATGATTAGCTGCACATGTTTAGTATTTCAGTTAGCATGATTCCTTTGCTATTTATGAGCATGAGTAGCTATACATGTTAGTTTTTTTCAGTTAGTTGATTTCTTTGCTATTTATGAGCATGAGTAGCTTTACATGTTAGCATTCAGTTTTAGCATGTTTTTATTTATATACATGCATATCGAGTTTTTGTGAGTAGGATAGCGCTCACTAAGCTTTTAGCTTATAGATACTATTTTCCTCCTACTGCAGATAAAGGAAAATCTAAAGTATAAGGAAGAAGGCGACAAGGAGGTGCTGTGACAGTGTGTGATGTGTGGACTATGAAGATCCTTGAGACTTAGCTAAAGAACTCACTTAGTTTAAGATTTGTTATGTTTCCTTTTCTTTTCTCCTTAATGCTATGATGAAGTTGAGATTGTAATTGAGTCTATTCCGCACTTTGTTATGTTTTTGGAGTATTGTCTGTTTACTATTGCTAGAGTAGTTTCATTCTTCTTATTGAGTTATTATACTGCGTGGTTGAGTGATTATATGTTCCAGCCGCCTGTGGCTGAGTATATATTATTTGTATTGTTGATTTGGTCACCGGTATAGGGGAGACTCTGTCGAAATTTTTCGGTAGGGTTTCCATGTGATTCTTAATCATACCGGTTAAGTAGAGTTAGTAGTCAAGTAACGGTCATCCTTAGAGTGTAGTAGTAGTAAGAAGGGTGGTCAACAGGGTTTGAAAGTTAAGGTTAATTGGATTAATATTTTAAGTTTTTAGGACAAGATTATTCATTTAAGTTCAGTTGGTCCTTAAGTCCAAGCACAAGTCATGTTCACTAGATTGATATATTAGGTATCAGAATCATAGAGAACAAAACATTCTTAACTAAAAAATCGAGTATCTTTTGCCAACTGTCTAACCTTTAGTTACTTGCTGATTGTCTATAGGACAAAAGCTTTTACTAGGTTAGTCAAGTTAAGTTATTTTGGTCCAGATAGACTTGACTAGAGCTGGAGAACTTAACTTGATTAATGTTTATTGCATATTTAATGCCCAGACTCATATTGATGCACAGATATAAGCATTCTTGAGTCCAGGCTATACCCTATGCATCTCACGCTGTTCTATGTTCTTCAATCACACTCAAGGTAAACCTAGGTGTTTGTGAGATGCTCTGGCTTAATTCTAGGGGAACATGATATCTAGGGGGAAACCCTAGGCTAATTCCAGAAAATTTTAAGAATCTAGCAAAATTGGAGTTTTGAAAACTATTTTTCCTAGAATTTGAAAAAAAACAATAAAACTTATGCTCATAAAATATAACACATAAAACTGAGTAATAATATGTCTAATCAATTTAAAACATCCAAGATATACATCAAAAGCTGAGTAACAGAAAGATCCCAGATGTCAATAATATGTCAAGGCAAGTGAAAAGATAGAATCAAGCAGGTGGATCGTCGGCTGGAGGATCGGCTAGGTGCTGCTCAGGTGGCGGCTGAGGCTGTCCCTGACGCCGAAGCTCGCCTCGAAGAGATGCGAATCCAGCAACTATCTCATATCGCATAGTCCGAAGAAAACGATGACTGTCTAACACAGCTCGTCACGTCTGTGTGGACTGGATCTCAAGTCGAGTGAGTCTATCCTCGACAGAGAGTGGTGCTGAAGATGACGGCCCGGCTGAGGAGGAGGGTCCGACAGAGGTGGAAGGATCTGCGAAGAAGTCCTCTGCCAGAAAATCTGGCCACTCCGTCGGCCTCTGGAGCACCAGGGGCAGCAGCTGGTGGTGGTCGGCCCTTCCAGGCCAGAATCCCTTCGGCAGTGACATCTGCCCCTGCTAATCTAAGGCTACGCTGACCGACCTCATCATAAAGGGTAAGTGGGATGAGAACCCCTCTAGTAATGTCTATCCTAGAGCTGGAGAATATCTAGGTCAGGATATGACAATAAGGCATATGAATTACTCCAGATGTAACTGTGTTAGATGCAAGGATAATATTATGAAACATATGGAGGGCTATGTCTATGTCCAGGTGCTGGGTGAGGGCGTACAAGAAGAACGAGTGGGACGGTCGCATCGTCGAGACATCTCGAGATGATAAGGGTAGAATACAAGCTGTCAGGACTCTGTACATAGCATAATCCTGAACTCGAAGAAGAGTGGATCTAAACTCAGCCAGGCCTAAGGGTCTCTCCTCCCCATAGAAATGCATGTAAATGTCGTCTAATGTAACGTGGGAATAGGGGGCACCAAAGGGTAGGGGCCTACTCGGATAACATAAAAATGTACACTCAGACTCCCTAATCTCTAGGCTGGTGCGAAGTAGTGATGGAGTGAACTGAATGTTAGTACCTCCTACCCTGGTGGTATAAGTTCTATCATCAACCTTTTCAAGGTTGTGATAGAACTGGGTACATAGGTCTTGATTGACAGTCGTGGTGCAATCAACCAGTTTATCTAAATGATAATGGGTTATCATTTGGATAGTGGGTTGACAATTTTGTGACAAAAACTCCCTACCAATATATCTAGGTTTGATTGACTCAAAGGTAAACCTAGAGAAATCTATCCTATGCTGTTCCGAGGGGAATCTCAGGTCCGTGGAAGGGGCCCTTGCTGGTGTGGTATCCACAATACGACGCTTCCTATTTTTGACATTATGCAAGAAAAATTGCAAAACTAGCAAGAATATAGGATTTAAGCAATTGAAGAAGGGTTTTAGATTGTACCTAGGAGGCATAGCTAGGAATTAAAGGGAAGAAAAGAAGTAGAAGGCGCCTTGGTTGGGAAGAATCCGAAGAAATCGGCGGCTTGCAGCGAAACACGAACGGAAGCAACAATGCTTCTGTTCGTGACAAAAGAGAGATTTTAAGGCACCTCCTGATCCCTTTAGGGCGCCTTCGGAGGCGCCTTAAGGGCTTCTTAAGGCGCCTTAAGTAGGCGGCTGGAAATTTCCCGCCGCTGATTGAGGGTGCCTCCTCTTAGATGGAGGCGCCTTCGGATTCTACCAGTCCAAAAAAAAAATTTTTTTTTTTAATTAACAAATTTCTTATAGATTAGTTTTTGAAATTTAAGTTTAAAATAATTTTGAAATTTAAGTTTAAAATAATTTTGAAATTTAAGTTTTTAAAATAATTTTGAAATTTAAAAATAATTTTGAAATTTAAGTTTTTAAAATAATTTTGAAATTTAAGTTTTTTAAAATAATTTTGAAATTTAAGTTTTTAAAATAATTTTGAAATTTAAAAATAATTTTGAAATTTAAAAATAATTTTGAAATTTAAGTTTTTAAAATAATTTTGAAATTTAAAAATAATTTTGAAATTTAAGTTATTAAAATAATTTTGAAATTTAAAAATAATTTTGAAATTTAAGTTTAAAATAATTTTGAAATTTAAGTTTTTAAAATAATTTTGAAATTTAAGTTTTTAAAATAATTTTGAAATTTAAGTTTTTTAAAATAATTTTGAAATTTAAGTTTTTTTTAAAATAATTTTGAAATTTAAGTTTTTTTTAAAATAATTTTGAAATTTAAGTTTTTAAAATAATTTTGAAAGTTAAGTTAAAATAATTTTGAAATTTTAGTTTAAAATAATTTTGAAATTTAAGTTTTTAAAATAATTTTGAAAGTTAAGTTAAAATAATTTTGAAATTTAAGTTTAAAATAATTTTGAAATTTAAGTTAAAATAATTTTGAAATTTAAGTTTTTAAAATAATTTTGAAATTTAAATTTAAAATAATTTTGAAATTTAAGTTTAAAATAATTTTGAAATTTAAGTTAAAATAATTTTGAAATTTAAGTTTTTAAAATAATTTTGAAATTTAAATTTAAAATAATTTTGAAATTCAAGTTTAAAATAATTTTGAAATTTAAGTTTTTAAAATAATTTTGAAATTTAAGTTTTTTAAAATAATTTTGAAATTTAAGTTTTTAAAATAATTTTGAAATTTAAGTTTTTAAAATAATTTTGAAATTTAAGTTTTTTAAAATAATTTTGAACTTTAAGTTTTTAAAATAATTTTGAAATTTAAGTTTTTGAAATTTAAATTAATTATCAGTTTGATTTTAATTACTTAGTCATCTCACCCGATCTAAATTCTCAATCAGGGAATCCTATAATTTTTGTGAGATGAATTGAGGTTCAATTTAAGGGTTTGGTTTAGTCTTGTGTTAGATTCAGGTTTAGCTTTGGGTTCAACAAGTAAGCATTCTTTGGATAAACTTCTAGGCTATGGTGAGTCACAAGGAGCTCATTAAAGTAACCATGCCTTCGAGGTTTTCCAAATAGTCCTACCCATTGAACTTAATACTAAAACTTGGTCTAACTAGTTAGGATCCATTTAAGGGTAGCTTCGGTTAGTTCCACTTGGCCAAATGCACCAGGTCGAAGCCATATCTTCCTAGACATGCGATGCCCAAGCTTCCCTAACGTACTATCATCCAAAAACTTCACCAGTACTGTGGTTCAAGTTAAACTTATCCCGTTTTAATCTAACCTTAATTACCCTGCCGGGTAATCTATTCTTGTTTTACCCATTCCGGGTAAATTAGGTTCAGTTACCCTGTCGGGTAGTTCAGTTGGAGGTGCCAGCTAGTTTGGATCCTCCATCTATTTTTCATTTTCATAATTTCGACTTGTTGAATTTTGAATTTGTAATTTTTGAATTTTGATTTTTTAATTTAATTTCGAATTTTAAGTTTTGAATTTTGAATTAAGATCGTTTTCATTTTAGCTTTCCCTGGATCACGGCCTCGATATCGTCTGTCGAGGTAGTATATTTGATCCTTCGGAACCCAGTATTGGCCAAGTCCAATTTGATTGATCAATTTGGACTTGGGGACCCATGCTTGGACTGATTTACTACTTTGTTTGTTTATTAAGGATAAATAAGATTTATATTTCTTTTTACTTTTATATCCTAGCCCAGTTCTATTGTAGACGGCTCTTTGTGTCCCAAGAATTAGATCCAAATTCTTGGAGCCCAGAGAGAACTTTTCTAAAGTAATTTTTAAATCTTTTAACTGATTTTTCAGATTTGAATTTTCTTTCTCAAGTTGTTGTACTTGAGTTGAATCTTCAGTTTGAACTTGATTAGGTAAAGATTTTGAGTTAGTTACTCCTTTAAGAATGGTTACTTCTTTTAGAAGTGACTTAATTTTCAAATTTGATTTGTCTAATTTACGAAGTAAATAATTGACTAAGTTATTAAGCCTAGGAATACTTACAACGGAGTCTGGCCCTTCGGAAACGGATGCGGATCCGTGGCTTTGCTCGGAGTCGGCTTCTGATTCGCTCTCGGATTCGATGATCTGGTCCCGGGCCATCAATGCGAGTAAACTCATTTGGTCGAGTTCGTCGTCTTCGTCCTCCGAAGAAGATTCGTCCCAGGTTGCCTTTAGGGCCTTCTTTCTTTTTTGCTTCTTGGCTTCCTTTTGATTGGGGCAGTTGGCTTTTATATGCCCCTTCTGGTTGTACCCGTAGCAAGTGACTTCGAACTTTGCCTTTGAGTTCTGTTGAGCCTCCTTGGATTGAACTGCCTTCTTTAGATCTTTCTTGTTGAATCCCTTCTTCTTCTTGTAGAGCTTCTTCACGAGATTCACTAGTTCGCTGGTCAGTTCATCCTCTGAATCTTCTGAGTCGGGTTCGTCTTCTGATTTCGATTCAATCTTTCGCCGTACTCTTGATTCCCTTGTTCGACTTGTACCTGCAACCAAAGCAATGCTCTTCTCGGATGGCTGTGCATTAGTTTGCTCATGGAGTTCAAATTCACTAAATAATTCATCTAATTTTAAGGAAGACAAATCCTTAGAGACTTTGTAGGCATCTACCATTGATGCCCACAATGAGCTCCTAGGAAATGAGTTAAGAGCATACCTTATTATATCTCTGTTTTCTACCTTTTGCCCGATTCCATGAAGGGAGTTCAGAATATCTTAAATTCGAGCGTGTAAAGAACTTGCCGTCTCGCCTTCCTGCATTTTCAAATTGTATAATTTGTTAAGTAACAGATCACGCTTACTTACCTTGGTCTCCGAGGTGCCCTCGTGTAGTTCGATCAGTTTCTCCCATAGTTCCTTTGCAGAGGAGAATGGACCGACTCTGTTGAGCTCTTCTTTGGTCAGACCGCATTGGATGGTGCAGGTGGCTTTGGCGTCGGCTTCCACTTTTTTGATAAATGCGGGCTCCCAGTTCTCACAGGATGTAGGCTTACCGTCTGTACCAGTTGGTAGTTGCAGTCCTATTTTGATGATCATCCAGGTGTCGAACTGGATCTTTAGATATATCTCCATTCGCCCCTTCCAATATCCGAAGTCTTCTCCGGAAAATAATGGGGGACGAACGGTGCTATATCCTTCTTGTTGGGCCATTTAGATATACAAAAAACAGAAACAACAAGATCTATTCCAAGACTAAGTCTTGGATTAGTAGTGCGGGAGGAAGGAAAAAATAATAGGCTCAAGTGGTATTGACCAACTTTGAGCAGAAAATCGATTCGTAAAAAGAAATTAGAATATAGCTATGAGGCTAAATTCTAATCGACTCCGAACAAAACCACGAAAAAATTATCTCGAATAGTGGTTGCACTGATTCAAGACGACCCCGCTCTGATACCAATTGTTGGATCGAGAAACGCTAGAGGGGGGTGAATAGCGCTCGTGGCTATCTTGTTCGATTATCGGAATCGTAAGAATTATCGGAGTAATTAAGCAGCGGAATAAAACAAAGCACACAGAGACAGGAGGATTTTTACTTCATTCGGAGCCTTGATCGACTCCTACTCGAAGGCCCGCGATCCTTGATCGCTTCCGATGGGCAACAACTATAAGCTCGTTAAAAGATTACAATTATGAGTACAAATAAAAGCTATAAATATTATACCGACAACAAGAAATGCTAATTCTGAAGCTTCGGGTCGTTGGGCAATTGTAGCAGCACTTCGGAGCGTCTTTTGGAGCAGCACGTTGATGAAAGATCACTTGGAATTCGTTGTATTGAAGTGCTGGTTGAATCCCCCTTATAAAGGGTGTTCAAGGCGCCTTGAAGGCTGTTCAAGGCGCCTCCATGCTGCCTGGTCTTCCGCGTGGATCAAAACTGACCTGGTCGAATTTCATCCATTCAAGGCGCCTTATATCCCTCTCAAGGCGCCTTCCAAGGCGCCTTCTGCCTTCTCCAAGGCGCCTCCAATGGTGCTTCGCAGCCAGCTCAGCCTTTGCACCCGAGGCGCCTCCAACCTCCATGGAGGCGCCTCAGACACTGTTCATCCGAGGCTTTAGGTTGCTCCTTTGCTCCTGCAAGATGCGTTAGTCCCAAACACTATCATGCAACACAAAGTTAGCACAATAAACATTATAAAAGAAGTATAGACAGTCTCCGTACTGTCCGAGTCTGACTTTGGGTTTCCAACCGGAAACCCTAGGTCGACCCGACGCCTACTGTTCCCTCTACGGGGAACGCGTCCTCACCTACTCCACTCAGGAGATTTACCTGTTGCCAGTCGATCCTCCAGATCGACTGGACTCGATGCTTCCGGACTTTCTGCTGGACATCCGCTTCCCCGGCTAGTCCAGTCTTTCACCTGGTTCGCGACACCAGGACTTTTCACCTAGGGTTACCACCCCCTAGGACTTTTGCCTGAAGCCATCGACCTGCCAAGACTTTCCGCATAGGGTTACCACCCCCTATGACCTAGGGTTACCGCCCCCTAGGGTTTTCCCTTTGCCTAACCGCAGCTAGGACTTTCCTGAAATCCTCAAGTAGACTTGTTAGACTACAAAACATCTTAACTTTGAATTCTTTGTCGTTATCAAAACACGAGTTCGATCGTCGGATGCTTCCCGCACCAACAGTTTTGAGATGCTCAAACTTGTTTGATAAGAAAACTGAGTCGAGCCGAGCCAACCTTTTGAAATGATTATTCAAGCTTGACTTGGTTTATTTTTTATGAGTTTAAGCTTGAGCTTGTTTAAAGCTTGATATGACCTTAGTTCGTTTAAATGTTATCGAGCTCTCAATTCAAGGTTGGCTTGAGCTTGATTCGTCTAGATTTTATTGAGCTCTAAATTCAAACTTGTTTGATTGGTTATTGAGCCTGATAATTTAAACTATTTTATTTATTTTATTTTATTTTTTATTTAGAAATTGAAAAGAATTTTATTAATAAATATGGTTCGTGAACATTATTCACGAACATTGTTTACAAACGTTAACGAGTTGAACACATATATGTTCAAGCTTGTTTGTTTAGTTTAGCGAGCTATTCTTGTTTGTTTAATTAATCTTGTGTATATTGAACGAACATAAATAAACTCTTACCAAATCGAACACCAAATTTATTCATGAACGCTTGGTTCATTTACAGCCCTAAGACTGATCTCAAGGAAAGAGGAAGAAGATTGCGAGAAAATGATGAACTAGGTAGCATCAAATCTAGGATAGTTGGTTTGATCCTATAAAAATCTTCCACCGATTGCTAAGGTAAATCAGGAAATTTTCGTAGAGAATTCAGAATCCCAGTAACCCGTCGTTATCCATCCCATTTGGAGAAAAAATGCTTATAAATGCACTGTAACCAGGGATCGAACCACGGATACTTAAGTGACAACTTGGTGCCCTTCTGCTGCACCATAGCTCGGGGCCAAAATATTGAACCAGATAATACCGAACTTGGGGTGACCAATCTGGCCCCATGAATATTTTCCATCGGTAGTTAGAATAAATCAGAAAGTTCTCGTAGTAGACGGCCTAAAAGTCTAGCATCCAGTGATTTTTCATCTCATTTAGAGAAACTAATCTATACTGTCAAATCGTAAATATCTGAGTGATAATTTAATATCTTTCTATTTAACTGTAGCCTCAAGGGCAAAGTATATTACAAGAAAAAAAATGATAATCCCAATTAGTCTCATTAACTCTCCCTAGAGGTGATCGAGCTAGTCTCACGGAAGTTTCCCACCAACCATAAGGATAAATCAGAAAGCGCACGCGACAGCCAACCTAGAAGACCAGCACCTTTGGTTGCACTCCCCATTTTGATGAAAAATTTCTGCAAATACACTATAGCTAGGGATCGAATCATGGATATCTGGATGACAACCTGGATAGCCTACCACAGCACCATAATCCTGAGGACGGAAATTATATTACAAGAGATAAGCAATAAAGTCGTTAATTAATCACTGGACAAATAATTTAAGCGAATTGTGAAATTTTATAAAACCACTTAGAAACTAGCATAAATGGTCACTTCATCCTACAGATGTAAATGAACCAAGCCACTTATGAGCTATTCGAAATACGATTAGATATAAGTTTGTTTGAGCTGGTTTAATGAGGCTCGTTAAGATAAACAAATCAAGCTCAAGTTTCAAAATATTCGGCTCGTTAGCTTGTGAACATGTCCATTAAACTCATGAATTAACTTTTAAATAAAAATAATAATAGTTTTAATACTAAATTTATAAATTTTACATTCTATTTACGAAACATATAGACAAATATCTTAAATTTATTTATTAGAATAAAATTATAAAATTTAATAAGAATATTATAATTTTCTCTAAATATATAATTTAATCTTTAATAAATATTTTAATTTATAATTTATATTTATTAAGCTCGTTTAAATTCGATAAAAGCTCGTGAACCATAATATATTCGTTAAATAAATCTCGAGCTCGATTCGATTATAAATGTGCTAAATTCAAATATTTAAGAATTCGACTTGTCTCGATTCGATTACACCATTAGTCCGTCCGTCTCAGCTGCGGGTTCAAGCGGGGTGTCAGATGCGGGTTCAAATGGGCCGGAACGGACTCAGTTGGACGGTGGTTTGTTTTTTATTTAAAAAAAAAAAAATAGAACTCAGGCTTCCAAACCCCGTCCCGTTGTACGATGTTTGATGTGCCGGCCCGTCCCGGCCGCCGGCGCCTCTTCTCTTCTCTTTCTCACTGCCAACTTTACAATCGGTAGGGCAACCGCTTGTGCTGTGGCGGAGGGCGGTGGCGAGATGCGGCGAGAGGTGTCGAAGAAGACGCTGGGGGATGATGGGGAAGATCGCTGTAAAGGTCTCCGGCGCACGCCAGGAGATCGATCTCCGCCGGACACCCTTCTTCGACATTTGCTTTCGTTCGTTAAAATGGGGGATTTTGACCTTCTTGCCTCCGACGGCAATCTCTCGCAGTCCAGCGTAGTAGTAGGCGGTTAAGCGAAAGCCCTAACCGGCGCCAGTCGCCGAATTGTTGAGGAAAGGGGTGAAGCGTAGGCCACTGGAGTTCTCTTTCAAGGCAGGAAGGAGCCCCTTCCGGCGATGCCCCCGTCAGGTTGGCGCTCGACGACAAACAGAGAAATTCTTTATGATGTAAAAATACTAGTACAGCGACAGCAATGTGATGGATCCAAAAGAAGCAAAAGAGCGTCAGCCTTGCTGCTTCTGCTCCGCCAAGGCCGCCGCCGTCCTCGCCTCCTTGACCTTCCTGTCGGGCATCGCCTCTCTCAGCATGGACAGCACGTCCCTCATCGACGGCCGGTCCTTGGGGTTCTTGCTCGTGCAGAGCAAGGCTATGCGCAAGACCAGCATCATCTCCTCGCTCACCTGCTTGCACCCGGCCGCCGCCGCTTGGTCCAGCACCTCCCGCGCCCCGCCTTCCTCCGCCTTCGCCATCCTCGTCCGCACCCACTCCACGATGCTGTTCCCCTCCCCGAACTCCGCCTCCACCGACCTCCTCCCGCTCACCATCTCCATCAGCACCACGCCGTAGCTGTAGATGTCGCTCTTCTCGTCGACCTGCAGCGTGTACGCGTACTCTGCGCACACAGAGAGGCGAAGGTGAATGAATGGAGTAGACAAATCGTCGAACATTTGGTGTCCGTGATGCGCGATTGATTACTCACCGGGAGCAATGTAGCCGCAGGAGCCGGCGATGACCGACATGGATTGGTTGGCCGTCCGGATGAGCTTGGCCACGCCGAAGTCCGCCACCCGAGCCTCCATCTGCGCGTCCAACAAAATGTTGCTCGGCTTCAAATCGCGGTGCACGATCACTGGGTCGCAATCGTGGTGGAGGTAGCAGATCCCCTGCGCGATCCCCACCGCAATTTGGTGCCGCATCGCCCAATCCATGCTCAGCCGGCAGCTACCTCCCTTTTCTGAGCCGCTCCGGCTGCGCAGCAGATCCTCAAGGCTCCCGTTGGGCATGTACTCGTAGAGGAGTAGAGTCGTCTCGCCGTTGGCGCAGCAGCCCAACAGCCGGACGATGTTGCGGTGCCTCACCGATCCCAGCACCTCCACCTCCGCCACCGTGCCTCCCTTCCTCCTCTTCTGCCGCCCGACGCCCTCCTTTTGTGGGCTCCACAGTTTCTTCACCGCTATGGTCTCGCCGTCCGGCATCTTTGCGCGGTACACGATCCCCGTCGATCCCATCCCGATGATCTGGTCGCTCGACGACACGCATCTTTCAACGTCCTCCGCCGTGAAGTTTAGGCGCTGGAATGCGGTCATTCGCCACTGCGCAGGTCCACCCAGCTCCTCCTCCTCCACCTCTTCTTTTTGTTGCGTCCACCGAGTTCCCAGTATCAGAACCACCAGTCCAGCCGCAACTGCCGCGGCGGCAATCCACACAATTGTTGCTCCGGCAGAGCCCCGAGCGGTTTGCTGCGTGTCCGTGGCAGCGGCTGCCTCGGCGCCCCCTGGGATCTCGCAAGGCCTCCCCGCCAACGCACCGCAGAGGCCGGCGTTGCCGGCAAACGCTGAGGAGTGAAAGTTCTTGAGAACATTGTTCGCGGAAGGGACCGGGCCAGTTAGGCGGTTGAAGGAGACGTTGAAGTTTTCCATGGTGCTGCAGTTGTCGAACTCGGGTGGAATGGTGCCGCTGAGCTCGTTCCAGGAGAGATCAATCTCGGCAATCGAAGGTAGCTCCGCTAGCTCCGGCGGGATGCTCCCTGTGATTCTGTTACGGTCTAGCTTCAGATTTAGCAACCTCTGGCAGCGGCCGATGGTGGTGGGGATGCTCCCTTTAAGCTCATTGTTCTCTAATTCGATCTTGTAGATATTCCTGCAGCCAGAATCGAAGCTCGGAATCTCCCCGATCAAACCGCAGCTGCTGGCGGCGAAGATTTGAATACTCGGCGCTTGCCAAATGCTTTCCGGCAGTGGCGCCAGGAGGGGATTCTTCGAGACGTTCAAGAATTCCAACCTCGGGGCGTGCCCGAGGTCCTCTGGTAAGCCGCCGGAGAGGCCGTTGCTGCTTAGGTCCATATAAGTCAGGTTAGGCAACGAGCCGAAGCCCGCCGGAATGGACCCGACCAGGCGATTCTTCTCGACGCGGACGCGCCACAGCGAGGAGCAATTCGCGAGCTCCGGCGGAATTTCCGAGTCGAACGAGTTGGAGAAGAGGATGAGGCGATTGAGTCTGTTCCCGAGGCAGAGAGTCCGTGGGATCGGACCGGTGAGAGAATTGGAGGACACGTCGAGCTTCTGCAACTTACCACCGGCGCCAAGTTCCGGCGGAAGCTTCCCGGTGAGTGAGTTGTTCCAGAGGTTGAGCACTTCTAGATTGGGCAGAACTCCGATTCCGGAAGGGATCTCACCGGAGAGCTCGTTGCTCATGAGGCTGAGTTGAGTGAGGTTCAGTAAAGCGGAGAAGCCAGTAGGAATTCGGCCGTGGAGGAGATTATCGGAGAGATCAAGAACTTTGAGAGCTCTTATATTGGAAAAACTCGTTGGAATTCCGCCGGAAATCCTGTTCTTGAAGAGGAAAACGGACTCGAGCCGAGTAAGGTTGCCGAGCTCCCACGGCAGAACGCCGGTGATGTTCGCCGACGAGATGTCGAGGTAAGTAAGACTAGCCAACCTTCCGAACTCCGGCGGAACGCGGCCTGTGTAGGAGTTATACCCAATCTCCATGTGGTCGAGCAGCGTCAAGGAGCCGAGCTCGCTCGGCAGCCGGCCACCGAGGAGATTTCCTGCGAGGTGAAGAAACCGCAGCCGCGGCAAGCTGCCGAGACCCGGAGGAATGCGGCCCTCGAAGAAGCTCCCGCCGAGATTGAGGTGCTCCAATCGTCGGAGCCTCGTCAGGCCCGGGGGCACCGGGCCAGCGAAGCTGTTGCTGTAGGCGTCAAGGACGGTGAGACAGCGGAGCCTGGCGACGCCCAGCGGGAAAGTGGAGTTGAAGTCGTTGCGGCTGATGTCGAGGCTGCGGAGGCGAGTGAGGTCGAACAGAAAGTCCGGGAGCGGGCCGGTGAAGGCATTCCCACTGAGGTTGAGGTGTTCGAGCGAAGAACGGAGCAGGCGGAGCTCGGGCGCGATGTTGCCGGAGAGATTCTTCCGGGAGAGGTCGAGGGCAGTGACCGCACCAGTAGCGTCGTCGCACGTGACAGCCGACCAAGAACACCACGGCCGCGGGTCGTCCGTCAGGTTACCATAGGCCGCCGCCCATTTTCGAAGGTTGGAGGAGGGATCAACAAGGGACGAGCGCAGGGAAAGCAGAGCCGTCACAGGGAGCGGCGGCGGCGACGACGCAGAGCCGGCGAGGACAATGCAATAACAGAGAGTGGAGAGCAACAACAGCATGTTGATTTCCGACGACGCACCGGACGATGAAAACAAGAAGGGATAGGAGAGCACGGCGGCGGCGGCTTCCCTTTTTAGGAGGTGGGATGGTGCGGGGACGGGGAGCAGGGCCTGCGTCGCCGCCATCATTGGGTCGCCGGGCGACTCGAGCAGCTCCGGATTCGTGCGTGCCATTCCTCCCTCTCCCTTTTTGGTCTTTAATTGGAGCCATGGTCTGTCTCTTTCGCTTTTGCCTTTGGCTCTTGTTCCTTTTGTCAGCCATGGAGGCATGGGAGAGCAATCGAGTTGTGCGTGCCTGCTTTTTGCTGGTGGAACCGGAACCAGATCATTCTCTTTTGCATCCAAAGAAAGCGTCATTAGTTTACTCTAGTTTTATGCCTTCTTTTTTACTTCAAAAGATGGATATAAAAAAAACACACACACACAAGATTAAAAGAACGTGTCAATTTGGTGGATTTTAGATAATTCGACCCAATCCTAACCCAATTCAAAAACCACCCAATCTAAACTTGATCCGAATATGAAAACTCCTCAATCTTAACTCGATATTTTTAGGATCGATTCGGATTCAGAGGCTGGATTCGTTTTTGACACTTCTAAACAAAATAGATTCGTTACGTCCCCCTCCGTGCACGACAGAGTCTAGCCTGAAGGGTACACATCCATGTGGCGGGCAACCTTGTTAATCGTCACATGGAGTGCGCCCCTCAGTTGCGGATGCTGTTGTGCACGGAGGTGCTGGTGGCAGAATAACTAAAGATAAAAAAATGATGAATTCAAAATTTATTCATAGATTTTTTTTTGTTGAATGTTCTCATCTAATTTAATGGACTTTGATGCAACGATAAAATTTTTATCGTAAGATCTGAGGTCACGGGTTCAAATTGTAAAAAAAAAAAATCTTATAATACAAGGTAAAACTATATATAATATACCTTTTCTAGGATCTCATATTGACTGAAACTTCATAAACCGAATTACTTTTTTCTCATCTATAAGCAAGCTCACGAACTCGCAACCAACTTGCAGCGAGCGTGTGACAAGAACAAGATCACAAATTGGTCGCGCTAGTCGTAGCCTTGACCTAACCAAAAGCTTGGGTTGAGGTCACTGGGTGCGGTGAGCTCGTGAGCTCACATACTGACCGTAACCTATCAGCAAATTATGGCCTTGCTCAATCACAAACATGTGGCTAGGCCGCTGCACGATGAGTAGCGAACTCATCGTGATTTAACAGATTGGCCGCGACCGGGTTGCAAGTCTCGGACGCAGGTCTAACCGCAAGCTTGCTCTCTTTAGTGCGATGAACTGAACCTTAAGTTGAAATCAGTCTATTTCTTTTGCTAATTACTAGTAAACAAATAAATAGGATTAACTAGCTCTATTACACAGGATTCCAAGCCTGGAGCTCGTCTGCCCTTTGGTTTGATAGCTACGTTCTCAGTCTGACCTGATCCAACTAGTTTTGTTTATTTTATTTGGTAAATGTTTGCTTTTAGCTAAAGTTTTCTGGGCCACACCGTATTCGATTTCTTTGGCACGCCGAGCATGACATGATTCGAGCCTGCACTTTAAATTTCATGTATCTGCGGGTTGACATAGTACATAACTTTATGGAAGGGTTGTTCATTTTTAACGGCAGTAAAATATTGTTTTGGATGCCTAGTTTTTCTATATATATTAGATCGATTTATTGAAATAAAATATTCTTCATCATTTATCCTAAATATATTACAACGATTTATTAAAATAAAATATTCCTCATAATTTATCTATCTATATTTAATCGGAGGGCCGACAATACTAAAGTGAGCTTCATTACCATTTACTCTAATGCTCTAATAATAATTAATTAATTGAACCTAGAGGTTGGCACAGTTAATTCATGCAAAAGTGTTATTGTCAATAGATTTGGAGTCGATTTCAAGCGGATGTGGAATGTCCCATTGATTGTCTCAACCTCTCCATGTATGCGTTGTTATTGCCGGACAAAACTCCTTGTGATTTACCTTCCTTCTGGATAATGGGGGCCACCTTGAAAGGGGCTTTCAAAGTGACGGTTTTATATTTTAGGCTAAATAACTTTATGTCTCCCTTTATTTTCTATCCGGTTATAGTTTACCCTCCCCCCCTCCTATATTTTAAAAATAACACTTAACCCCTTTTACCTAAAGTCAAAATAAAAAGATGATAATGACCAAAATTTAGGTCAAAATAAAAAGATGATAATGACCAAAATAACCTTGAAAGAGAATAAACTCTAATTCTGAACGTTGAAAATTTACGTGTTCACTTAAATCCTAATTTTGAACGTTGAAAAAAAAAAAAGGTGATGACCAAAATAACCTATTATTTTGTTGACTTAAACTCTATTTCTGAATGTTGAAATTAATCTGATTGAAATATCCTTACTGAAAAGTACCATTTGACTTTTAGACAAAAAATGAAAAGCAAAAACAAAAAAAAAAACTCACATGACCATTGAAAGCTTAACCTTAACCTGAACTCTTTGGAAGTTGAAGCTATTGAAATCCTAGGTTTCTTCTTCTATTTCATCCATCGACAGGAAGAACTTATATCAATCATTTTTTTGCATGTAAATAGTAGTTGGCATCTATTAGATATTAGTGGTTTTGGATTTATATGGTATATTAAGATGTTTGAGCATTAATCTTATAGTCACAATAGCCTATAAACTTCCTTCCTAGATTTTATAATGTCTTTAATGTATGTATTAGTGCAATTTTGTCACACCAACACTTAAGTCCTACTTCATTGTATATTACATTCGATGATGAGAAGGAGATTTTTAATGATGAACTTTGTTTCATCTTCATTTGATTTTGGTTCATCAATTTAAAATTTTAACTTTTTTTTTTTTAGTGAGGGTGGTGGTCATTTGGATGGTTATCCCTTTTAGAATTGCTATTTTACTATTATTTAGGCAAATGCATGTATGAATTTTGCGAGGGTTTAGGTCAAATGACCCTTTAGATTTTGTGAGGGTTCCTTTTTTATTCTTTTTCCGGATTTTTTTTGTCATTACCATTTTTTCCATTCTAACTTCAGGTCAAAGGGGTTAAGTATTATTTTTAAAATAGGGGAGGGACTGTAACTTAATAAAAAAAATACAGAGAGGCTTAAAATTATTTAGCCTATATTTTATTGTCAATAATAAATAATTAATTATCCTCATGGACTAGTGCAGTTGATTGATATTATTTTAATTTCTTTTTATATGTGTTATTGTTGTTGAATGGAGTAATAAACAATTAAACATAAAATTTCTTTTTATATATATAATAGATAAACGACTTTCCTTCTAATTCATCTAATGGATAGACTCAAAATCCAATTTATACGCACTCACAAGTCTAACCTTCAAAATATTCAACCTTGATACCAGTTGATACTGCTCCCCTACTCGATCACATTCTTCCTACGGATCATAATATGATAGCTTCTTTTCTCCTGAGAATGCACATCAATATGCATCAGTGGACGGTAGCGTGGCCAGCGTGCAGGCCGGATCCTCTGGATTAGAGAATGCTCCCTTTGTATGTATTGGTGAGGATGCATGATCCTCACACTTATAAAATAGGTGGGGACCATATATCCCTATTAATACATGGAAAGGGAGCATCCTCTGGACCGCAAAAGCGGTCAAGAGGATCTCCTCTCGGCCAGTGTGACTCCTTGTTAAATCAACGCCGGACTAAATGAGGATGAAAACTAAGCAAGAAGAAGAATACTAAAAGTTATCTTTATATCATCCTATTCCTTTTAGTTGTTCATTTGAATATTTTACCTCTAACCATTGCACTACACCCATGAAGGCAAAGATAGATCCATTTAGTTTAATGATCTGGTGCATATAGGTATCAGTGCAATGAGCACTAATAATTAAATTTAAATTTTGATATATGATAAAAATTTTAAGTTAAATTATATATGACCTAATATATTTACCAGTGTGTAGGCTAAAAAACTTGATGAATCTAGAGGATCAAACTCTAAGTTGAACTCTAATTAGGTCAAGAAGATCATATAACTGGCAAGAAGCATAGATAGATCAGAGAGGACCTGATATATGACAAGAAGTCCAGCTAAGTTAGTAGGACCTGACAATTGACTAAAATCCAGATGGGGTATCAGGCATAAAGATCTAGTGGGGCATACGTCAAGTCAAGAAAGTCTGCAAATTGTAAGTGGAGATAAGTAATTAAAACAGAGATCTAGTGAGAATGAGTCCTAGTGAAACTGTAGGCACTAGTCCAACTTAGATTCATTTTAGAAACCTAAGTTGAGACTAAGACTAGATCCTGGTTATATCAGATGGGATATAATTTATAATTATAATATGTATGCTAACTCTATTTTACAAGTAATTTTATTATTTGGACTAACATATTTTTATAGGAGTTAAATACAAAAAAATCAGCAACAATACTCCAGACACCTAAGTTAAGTGGAGAGCGCCTTGAGTGAAGTGTTGGATGCGCCTTGAATGGACTGGAGGGACTCCCGAGCAGATAAAGTTTGAGGATAAAACTTCAGCACTAGAGGCGCGCCTCAGGTTGGGGCATTGGAAGCGCTCTCAGACGTTTGGAGACGCCTCCAGAAGAATAAAGTCCAAAGACTTGGGATTAAATCAAAGTTGACGGAGATACTCAGATGAACCAAGGCACCCCCAATGCATTATAAAAGAAGTCAATGGCCCGTACTTAAGATATTACTTTCGAACAAGCTTCTTTGTGTTAGGATCTTTCGTACGGCTAGAGAGGGGGGTGTGAATAGCCGCCCCAAATCGCTCTCGTTTCTTCCTACAATTAGGTTAGTCGCAGCGGAAAATACAAAGAAACGAAAGAGAAGAAAACCAAACCTTAACACGAGGATGTAACGAGGTTCGGAGATTAGGGCTCCTACTCCTCGGCGTGTCCGTAAGGTGGACGAGTCCGGTCAATCCGTCGGTGGATGAGTCCCCGGAGAACCGGCTAATACAATATACTCCTTGTGGGTGGAGAAACCTCGCCACAAACGTTTGCAACAGCAAACAAAGAGTACAAGAGCAGTAAGAAAAGCAATACAATATGAATACAATCGCACTCTACCAATTGCTTGCTTTCTTGTCGACTGGAGGTGAAGCAGCAACTTCACGCGACGCCTACAACAGCAGGAACCCAGCCGGAAGCTCACGCGAAGCTTTGGAGGAGCTCAACAAAGCTCAAGCACAGCAGCACTTAGAACAGCAAGAAGGAAGAAGGAGATATATTCGCACAGAAGATGCCTCGATCCTTTATACCTGCGAAGAAGAAACAGCGAAGAAACTAACCGTTGTGTCGCAACGGCTAGAACCCTGATCGGTCTGCACCGGCCCTAAGCGCATGAGGCTTCGCTTGTCACCGATCGGTCCCGCATCGATCAGGTGTCGCGATCGAAGCCCTGATCGGTCCGTGGACCGATCAGAACCCTCCCGATCGGTCCATAGACCGATCAGCCGCCTCACGCCATCGATCTATTCTCGATCGGCCCGCACCGATCAAAGGGTGGATCGGCCGAGACCGATCCACGGTTTCTTCTCGCGAGGTTCCCGATCGGTCTCCGCACCGATCGATTGCAACGCGAGCCATCGATTCGATTCGATCGGTCACCGACCGATCGTGGCAAACGCAGATCACCGGATCGGTCACCGCATCGATCCAACTCCTCGGCTTAGAGTGCCTCTCTAACCTAGTTCGGAGAACGAGCCACCGAGCCCTCTCCGACTCCATATGCCAAGCTTCACTCACTTGACTTCTCAACACCGGATGTCCGATCACCCTGATCCATCCGGATTTTCCCTCGCCCGGCTTCACTCACCAGGACTTTCCACCGCTTAACTTCAGATTTCACACCGCCTAACATCCCGCTTAGGACTTTCTCATTCACCTAGCTTCACTCACTAGATTTTCACCGCTTCACTCACCAGATTTCCAATCTCGGCTTCACTCACCAGACTTTTTCCGCCTCGGCTTCACTCACAGACTTTCCTTGCCTCGGCTTCACTCACCGTGACTTCCCAACCGCCTAACATCCCGCTTAGGACTTTCCACCGCCGGCTTCACTCACAGACTTTCCAACCGCCTAACATCCCAGTTAGGACTTTTCCACGCCTGGCTCACTGGACTTCTCCGTGCCAAGTCTTCATACTTGGACTTTTCCTGCCAAGTCTCCATACTTGGACTTTTCCCTGCCAAGCTCCTGCTTGGACTTTTCAAGTCTCCATACTTGGACTTTTCCGTGCCAAGCTCCCTCTTGGACTTTCCATGCAAGTCTCCATACTTGACTTTTCGCGTGCCAAGCCCTGCTTGGACTTTTCCAGCCAAGTCTCCATACTTGGACTTTTCCAGTGCCAAGCTCCTTGGACTTTTCCGCGCCAAGTCTCCATACTTGGACTTTTTCCGAATCAGTCAACCAGTCAACCTTGACCTACGGTTGCACCAATAATCTCCCAAACATCTATTCTTGTCCCATATCAAGAATAGAACTCTCTCACGAGTGTCAAACATCAACATGCAACACAACTAGGTCAACCTCGACCTAAGGTTGCACCGACAATCTTCCCAAGTCAAACATCAAAATACAACTCGAGTCAAGTCAACTCGAGTCGGGTCAACCAGTCAACCTTGCACCAACAATCTCCCCCTTTGATGTTTGACAAAACCATAATCAAGTTAGGTTAACCCGATAACCTAACTTAGGTTTTCCAACCATCTTCCAATGTCCAATGTTCTTTCCTTGAACATTCTCTAGACATTCTCCCTTAGGTTAACCCGATAACCTAACTTGGGTTCTCTAATAATTCTCCCCTCACACATCAAAAGTATTCCAATGTTCTTCCTTGACAATCTTTCCCTAGCTTAGGTTAAACCGATAACCTAACTTGGGTTCTCCAATAATTCTCCAATGAACACTCTCCCCTTTTTGACACACATCAAAAAGAAAAAATAAGGAGGGTATCAAGGTCAAGAGTTTCTTCCTAATGAAAGTCCCATACCTTTCATTGAAACTCTTATTTTCCCTCGATACTAAGCTCAACAATCCACTTAGTGATAATCCCATATCACTAATCCTCAAGGAGTAAAAACTCCCCTAAAAGTCAACTCCCCTGACTAATAGTTAAAACTCCCCTAAAGGCCAACTCCCCTTGACCATTGCACCAACAATGTCTTGGAGAGTTTCAAACCTTTAGAAATCTAAAACCAACTTTCACCGAAATTTCAGACATGCAATCGAATTTCAGTACATCGGCACGCTATCAGACCTCACTGGATCGGTCACCGGACCGATCCACAGCACTCTGGATCGGTCCAGTGACCGATCCAGCCCCTGATCACAGACCGATCCAATGTACCATGGATTTCGATTTTCCCTATTCAGAAACCCCTAATAAATTCCAGAAAATTCAAAATTGTGAAATTTTGAGGATACATTCTCATATCATACACTACCATGGAAAAATAATTTTCTATGAAAATAGTTTCCATTTTCAAATCTTGATACAAAGTTCAAAAACTTTGAAATAGTTCAAGTTTTAACTCAACTTTGTATCACAATGTTCAATGATGAATGCTATCACTAGGAAAGCTTCATCAAGGTTTTTCAAATCAATTTTAAAATGCTTTTAAAACCATTTGAATTTAGGACCATAATCTTAGGGCTAAATGTACATGACTTGTACATAAGCTTTCCCTATGATCCTCCATTTCTTGAATTAGGGTCATCTAGGTACAAGAATTATGCACCTTGATCCTAACTCATGATCCTAATATCTCACACACATCTAAGGTGTATCAAACCACATTCAAGTCAATTTGATGTGAGATATGGGTTAAGATCAACTTAGGCTAAGTTCTCATGCATTTTCTAAACACCAATTTGATCTCAATATCAAATTATATGTTTGTCCTTAAATCAATTTCATTGATTATAATGCAAGAGATGATGACATGGCATATAATGATATCATAAGTAAAAACATGTGCCAATGTCATGATGTCATGGCATAAAGTTTGAAAACTTAAATAAAGCATGACATATAAACTAGCCTAGCACTATCATGACATTTCAAATGATGATAAAACTAAACATGATGTCATGACATGTCATATGGCAAACAACCATGGTAAGTTAACACAAATAAAATACCTAGATTACCTATCTAAGTATCCTTAATCTCTTAGTTAACTTAAATTCTAATCCTAGATTGCCCATATATCCCTAAGAGAAAACCAAAATCCCAATTATGGTTTTTCTCTAGGTTTCCTTAAATTGTGCCAAATAAGATTAAAATATTCTCACTTTGGCACACTTTACTCTTCCAAGGAGTGAATGATAAAGATTATCCCTTTCATTTTCAAAGGTTCCCAAAAACCTTGAAAATGCTCCTTGAGTGTCAATTTCCTCAAAGTTGGGTTAACTACCCTTCTTCTTGGAGTTGACACTCTCTAACCCATCTATGGGGTAGAGAAAATGCTCCTAGGAACCCAATACCTACTTGAGCTCATTGGGTTCACTAAAAATTCACTAGGGATGACTTCCCTAGCAACCCTCCTAATGACCCTCTTAGGCTTTAAAGCCTTGGTCATTTGGGTCTCATCAAGATCAACTCTAGGGGTGACTCCCCTTGTGACCTTGGTGGTGATCTTCCTAGCCCTAGGTTTTGTTCCATAATCGAATGGAACATTATGATAGGTGGGCTTGACCATTTGGGACTTAGGTTTGTGACCCAAACCTTTCTTGTCCTTGGGCTTTGGTTTTTGACCCTTAAACCCTAGAGATGACTTCTCCATGTTTTTAAGAGCCTTTTCTAAATTATCAAGTCTTGACCTCAAGACTTGATTTTCCCTCTCTAATACCTCAAGTTTTAATTTGTCATTTTCTCTTGAGATATTCCTAGGCATGTGTCTAGTCTTTTTGGGATTTCTACCTAGGTTTTCCTTAACTTTAGAAGCGTTAATCCTAGGGTTGGTATTTCTAGTGTTATCCTTACCTAGGCTAACATGTTTAGCTCCTAAGCACATGTATTGGTTCCTAAAGTTAACATGCTTATCATTATTAACAATTGCAACAAAACTACTAGCATGAGTTTTATTAGAATTGCAATAATGAACCTTAGAGGTTACCTTAGGGTTTGCCTTAGCTCCCCCTATCGTTGTGCCCGGTCTCTTGCCCTTGTGAGGTTGCCTCCCCCTCGGACAATGGCTCCTATAGTGTCCCCTTTGCTTGCATTGGAAGCACACGATGTGCTCCTTGCCCTTGCGTTTCGGGACTCCGGCTTCCTTGACCTTTGGCGCCGGTGGAGTCTTTCTTACCCTCTTTGGACACTTACTCTTGTAGTGCCCAAATTCCCTACACTCAAAACACATTATATGCAATTTACTTGAACTTAAAGTGTTTGAGTTACCTAGGATTGAGGATGAATGGATGTTCTCTTCTTCATCCCTCCCGGAGGTAGAAGCTTCTTCTTCGTGCTCCGATCTTGAAGAAGAACTCACTTCCTCTTCTTCCTTGGATGTTGAGTAGCCCTCAACTCCCAACTCGCTCCCTCCATGATGTGAGCTACTTGGCTCACTAGGCTCCTCTTCATGGCTTGAAGTGGAACTCTCCTCATGGTACTTGGCCAAGTTATCCCACAACTCCTTGGCATTGTTGTATTCACCTATCTTACGCAAAATATTAGTAGGTAATGAAAATTCAATTGTTTTAGTTACCTCATTGTTGATCGTTGATTGATGGACTTGTTCCTTTGTCCACTTGTTCTTCTCTAGAGGCTCTCCTTCTTTATCCATTGGAGGAGTAAACCCTTCTTGTACACAAAACCAATTCCACATATTAGTCCTAAGAAAATACATCATCCTTACCTTCCAATATGCGGTTGTCGTTGTAGAAGGGTGGAATGGTGATGTCTTCTCGAATTGATCCATCTCTAGCGCTTGTGCTCCCACGGGTGTGAATCCGATGAAGAGCGACGCCCTGATACCACTTGTTGGGATCTTTCGTAAGCCCTAGAGAGGGGGTGAATAGCCCAAATCGCTCTCGTTTCTTCCTACAATTAGGTTAGTCGCAGCGGAAAATACAAAGAAACGAAAGAGAAGAAAACCAAACCTTAACACGAGGATGTAACGAGGTTCGGAGATTAGGGCTCCTACTCCTCGGCGTGTCCGTAAGGTGGACGAGTCCGGTCAATCCGTCGGTGGATGAGTCCCCGGAGAACCGGCTAATACAATATACTCCTTGTGGGTGGAGAAACCTCGCCACAACGTTTGCAACAGCAAACAAAGAGTACAAGAGCAGTAAGAAAAGCAATACAATATGAACACAATCGCACTCTACCAATTGCTTGCTTTCTTGTCGACTGGAGGTGAAGCAGCAACTTCACGCGACGCCTACAACAGCAGGAACCCAGCCGGAAGCTCACGCGAAGCTTTGGAGGAGCTCAACAAAGCTCAAGCACAGCAGCACTTAGAACAGCAAGAAGGAAGAAGGAGATATATTCGCACAGAAGATGCCTCGATCCTTTATACCTGCGAAGAAGAAACAGCGAAGAAACTAGCCGTTGCGTCGCAACGGCTAGAACCCTGATCGGTCTAAGGACCGATCAGCCTAGGCGCATGAGGCTTCTGTTTGTCACCTGATCGGTCCCCAGACCGATCAGGTGTCGCGATCGAAGCCCTGATCGGTCTGTGGACCGATCAGGGAACCTCCTGATCGGTCCATAGACCGATCAGGCTTCGGCTCCTCACGCCACTGATCTATTCCTGATCGGTCTGCAGACCGATCAGGCCATGGGTGGATCGGTCAGCAGACCGATCCACGGTTTTCTTCTCGCGAGGTTCCTGATCGGTCTCCAGACCGATCAGATTGCAATCAGTGAGCACTGATCGATTACGATCGGTCACCGGACCGATCAGGCAACACGATATCACCGGATCGGTCTGCGGATCGATCCAACTCCTCGGTTTAGAGTGCCCTCTCTAACCTAGTTCGGAGAACGAGCCACCGAGCCCTCTCCGACTCCATATGCCAAGCTTCACTCACTTGGACTTCTCAACACCGGATGTCCGATCACCCTTGATCCATCTGGATTTTCCTCGCCTGCTTCACTCACTGGGACTTTCCACCGGCTTCACTCACAGGATTTCACACCGCCTAACATCCCGCTAGGACTTTCTCATTCACCTAGCTTCACTCACTAGGATTTTCACCGCCAGCTTCACTCACCAGGATTTCCATAACTGCCTGGCTTCACTCACGTGACTTTCCCTGCTCGGCTTCACTCACCGGGACTTCCCAACCGCCTAACATCCCGTTAGGACTTTCCACCGCCCGGCTTCACTCACCAGACTTTCCAACCGCCTAACATCCCAGTTAGGACTTTCCTTCGTGCTTCACTCACCAGGACTTCTCCGTGCCAAGTCTTCATACTTGGACTTTTCCGTGCCAAGTCTCCATACTTGGACTTTTCCGTGCCAAGCTCCCTGCTTGGACTTTTCCGAATCAAGTCAACTCAACTTGGTTCTTCCAGGTCAACCTTGACCACTGCTTGCACCCACAATCTCCCAACTTTGGATTTTTGTCAAGCATCAAGCTCCGACTTTTCTATCCTCGTCAAACTTCAACATACTCCTCGAGTCAGGCTTGGACTTTTCCGTGCCAAGTCTCCATACTTGGACTTTTTCCCGAATCAGGTCAACCAGGTCAACCTTGACCTACGGTTGCACCAATAATCTCCCAAACATCTATTCTTGTCCCATATCAAGAATAGAACTCTCTCACGAGTGTCAAACATCAACATGCAACACAACTAGGTCAACCTTGACCTAAGGTTGCACCGACAATCTTCCCAAGTCAAACATCAAAATACAACTCGAGTCAAGTCAACTCGAGTCGGGTCAACCAGGTCAACCTTGACCTAAGGTTGCACCAACACTTTGATCATTATGCTAAGTCGTCTCTTAGTTATTGCTCTATTGCAATTCTGTTACACCCAACTGTTGTAGTCAGAGTGACTCTGACCTTGAGCTACAATCTTTATCTACTACAAGTGTTGGTAAAATTTAAGTTTGTTTTCAATTATTATTATACTTGTATAAGAAAGTGTAGGTTGTTACATTTTCCTTATTTTTGTATTCGACTTTTTTATCTGAAGGTTTTTCAAAGGAGATTTTAGTTGATTGCTCAATCGATACGATCCAAAGGATTGTGAGATTTAGAGTAGGAGTCGTTGAAGGGTTCGAACCAAGTAAAACCAACTTGCGTACTCTTGTTGTTTTTCTTGTAATTGTCTTTCATTGTTTTTGCTATGACTCGATAAGTTTTTTTAATCGAAAAGGAACAAGATTGCCCCCTTCCATTTGTTAGTTTAGATCCTACAATAGGTGGCCTCCACATAGGAGATGGAGGTCAACCCGTCGGTTAACATGAGAGCCCACCGAGGTCGTCACTTAGATTGGATATTCCCGATCGGACATCCCAAGGGCCCAAATCCCCACTCGAATATTCTCGGGCTCTGCTCCCCTTCTCACTCTGATAGAATATTCTTAATCGGGCATCCCAGTGCCTAGATCCCCACTCGGATACTCTTGGAGCTCTACTCTCCTTCTTACTCTGATCAGATATTCCTGATCGAACATCCCATGGACCCAAATGCCCACTTAGATACTCTCGGGGCTCTGCTCCTCTTCTTACTGGGATTGAATATTCCCGATCGAACATCCTAGGGGCCTAGATCCCCACTCAAATATTCTCAGGGCTTTGCTCCCCTTCTCACTCTGATCAGATATTCCCGTTTGGACATCTCAGGACCTAAATCCCCACTCGAATCTCTCGGGGCTCTACTCCCCTTCTCACACTCGGATACTCTCGGGGCTTTGCTCTCATTCTCACTCCAATCAGATATTCTCGATCGGGCATCCAAGGGGCCCAGATCCCCACTTGGATACTCACGGGGCTCTACTCCCCTTCTCACTCAGATCGGATATTCTCGATCGAGCATCCCAGGGACCATATCCCCACTTAGATACTCTTGGGGTTCTATTCCCTTTCTCACACTCGAATACTCTTAGGGCTCTCTCCCCTTTCACTCAATCGGATATTCCTGATTGGACATTCCAAGGACTCAGCTCCCCAATCAGATACTGTCAAGGCTCTGCTCCCCTATCGTTCCTTAAATAGGAGTAGGTTTGTAATTAGGGCCATCTAACCTAAATCAAAGGTCGGGCCTCTTGCTCCTAACCCATTATCCTTTTAGTGGGGCCAAGCCCCAAAAGCCTAGTAGGCCTTTTGGCTCACAAGCCCATTTCACAATTAATGCCGCCCACAAATTCGTCATAGGTATGTGGGACAGTATCTCTACATCGATACACGATACTAATTACCCATATATGTGATATGGGTACTTGATAAAACAAAAATATGGCGATTGGACATGTCATCTATCATTGATATGATGTCTCATTAATACGGAGATTACGATAATATTATAAAAGGGGTCCTGCCCTTGCTGATGCAGGTACGCTTCCTAAGAGTTCATCTCATTTCCTCTACTGTTTGTCTTATACATGTTCATCCACTATGTTAGCTTGAGCGTCGAAATGATTACGTCAGGTAAAGACGGACAAATGACCTCCCGAATGTCTCTAGGCTAAATGCCCTTTGGTTTAATTGAAAATTTCAAAATCCATATGATAAACCAAAATTAACATAATTTTCTGTGGGCCCCCGCGTTATAGCCCGGGTAAACTCCTACCTGGCTCTGTTCTTGGTGCCAAGGACTCCCCTAATCTGCTTACTACGTTCCTCTCTCCTTTTTCCTTCTCGTAATCTCGCATGCCCCCCAATTCGAGGTTTTCTTCCCGTCAACATTCAAACCAGCTCACTGTGGTCCAGTTCACTGAATTCAGACTGGATCATTCAGCAAGCATACTGAAGCGGTATTAGACTTGTGGCTGGACATCAGAGTCAAAAACACTTTGATGGAATTCATACTTTGTGAAGAGCTCTCGTACTAGCATTGTTGTAAGTCTCCCCATGCATTTGATTTTTAGGTGCATATTGTAAGAAGAGTGCTCAAGACAAACGTAACGAAGCCGAGTCAATATATTTAGATGATCAGAATTCGGTATGGTGAACACTGCGATCAATGAAGTCATTTACATAGTGTCTAATAAGATAGCATACTTGTCCGAGACTTCAGTGATGCGCACAATAGTTGTTTCAGTTTATTCTTCCTGTTCTCGGTGGCAGCAAGAACTGTGGGAATTGAATAAACATTGTTCGTCCAAAATGTTCATCACTCAGAAACTCAGATTTTACATTGAGCCCCAAGCTTATAAAGGGTGCGATGAAAGCTTTCGCAAAGAAAATAGGTAGGATAGCATTGTAACTGAATGATCTCGTGACAATATTCATCGACCATTCCTTCAGTGTTGCTCTAAATATCCACATCACCACCGGAGCTAGCTGAGTCATCATTGCTTCCATCACTATCGCTGCTGCTGCTTCCGCTCCCACTGCTGCTTCCGCTCCCGCTACTTCTGTCGCTGCTGCTGGAGCTCTCTGTCTCCTGCTGCTGCCCATCCGCTGCATTAGCCTGAGCTCGTAGAGCTTCAGCAGCATTTAGCCCTTCGTCTGCCTCATCACTTACATCGACATCGGCGATCTCATCATCGGTATCATTTTGATTTGTGATATTAATGTCGAATCCTCCATGCTCATCCTGCCCAAAAACTTCATTGTTCGGCGTTCCTCCATCATCGTCACCGAAAATATCAATGTTATCAATGTTCTCTAATTCAGACGATTTCCTATCAGGAGAAATAGGTGACGGATTAACTGGAACTGATTCATTAACAACACTCTTTTCCTTGGGTCTGGAACCTGTAAGGAGAAAAATGCCACACAAGATTTGGATGGAATGTGATCTACTTCTATGTTTCGTCGAGAAGTAAAATCTAAGCCATGGCTTCGTAAAAGTAAGTAAAACGAAAAGATGTTATGTACCAAAACTAGTCTTTCAACATGCTGCAAGTAAGAGGCAAAAAGAAAAGGAATACGACATTTCAGAACAAATATGTTTCATGAGTGATATCGAAGCATCAAAAGGAAATCAGAAGTGTTGCAGTCAATTGAGGGGAGTCTAGAGACTCATAATAGTATTTATAGTTTAAATTTCAAAAATAGAAAATTTTCACAGGAGATAATACCTTGACTTTCTGGTACACCTATATCAATTCGTTCGACCTCAACCTGCACAACAATCATATGTAGACATAAGCAAAGACAGTTTAGAAACTAAAAAACAAAAACCTAAAGTTAGTTGAGTGCTAATATGAGATAATAAATTTCTCAAAGAAACTAACATACAATAACCAATGATAAAGAATGTCAGTATGAGCAATAATAGGGATGCGAACTGAAACAATATAGATGGAAGGTGTCCTAATTAGAGGGAACAGTTACATAGGATGCTTTGCATCTCGACATAATGCAAACTTCATATAAACCTTGAACAATGCAATCCGCTAGGATATCTTGTGTGTTGATCCTGTCCGAACCAGGAGTCAACGGACACTGGGCACGTGGCGCTCCCTGCTGAATCCTCGAGCGCTCCGGCGAACCTGCAGCAAAACCGAGCCGGGAGGGGTGTCCCGGCGACGGCCCTCCGACGCTCAAGTCAGGCGAGGAATCAAGAATAGGTGGCCTCAAGATGAAGACTTTTTTCTTTTATTCATACCTCCGGTGAAGAAATGGAGGCCTTATATAGACCTCTCGAAGAAGCCTGGGCGCGCCAGTCAAAGCAACCACCTGCCTTTGACCATGCCCAGGTATGGGTCTGTCAGAAGGACCATGCCCAGATATGGATCTGTCAGGAAGACGTCCATGAGGCCATACTGCTACTGTATCAACCTTCCCATGATGTGACGGCAAGATCCTCCATCGTGTGATATTGTGTACGGCCTAATCATCACACATGCTTCTGCTGATATCCCATAACCCGAGCCGAGCGCATAGGCCGCTCGGCCACCTTTGTACCCTCGCCCCTATCCTGGCCGAACGGACCACCCGATCGGCCCTTCGGTCCCAGCCGAGCGGACTTCCGCTCGGCCCTTCGATCTTCCTGCCTTGGCGTCGGAAACCCAAGCCCATGGATGGGTTATCTCTAGCTCCGCTCGGACCATTACCCGCTTGGCCAGCCCTCCATCCATCCTTAGGTTGGGACCCTTCAGAAGGTGGGCCCCCCATTCTTACCGCCGGATCACTTGCCTTCCCTTCAAGTCTAGTCGAAGGAGGAAGTGAGTCCGACTGACTGGACCATATGTGTCCGAGTGGGCGGTCTACTCGCTCTGCACGTATCTTGCCTGCGTGAAGTTAACAAACGCCGAGTATCGAAGGACCAACCTCCAATCGGGCCTGAATGTTTTAATATTTGTAGTTTCCGCAGTTTCTTACTCTGATATTCGTTCGTCCGCTCGGGGTATTTATAGTCGCCGGACCGACTTGATTTTTAACGACGGTGCTCGTCGGCGCGGATGTTTATAGCCGATCGGCGCGGCCCTCGATTTTTAACGACGGTGCTCGTCGGCGCGGCTCTCGATCTTTAACGACGGTGCTCGTCGGCGCGGATGTTTATAGCCGATCGGCGCGGCTCTCGATCTTTAACGACGGTGCTCGTCGGCGCGGATGTTTATAGCCGATCGGCGCGGCTCTCGATCTTTAACGACGGTGCTCGTCAGCGCGGCTCTACGGTTTAACGTCTGGGCTAGACGGCCTCCAAGGCTAACTCCTTACCAGGTCAAGCGACCTTGGCCTTCATAACTTTTCCCGTGCTCGAACAAATTTTACGCCCATCCGACCGGCACGGGTCATTTGCTTAAGAATCTATATGCATACGCCGTTCAGCGGAGAATGCTCCATGTGTTTTCATCTTTTTGCTCCCTAGCTTGGAGAACGTACTCCTGGCCGAACGACTCGTGGTCCGCTTCGTCGAGCATTTTGGCTAGGATAATATACCTCCTGCATGGTCGGGCATTTTGGCTCGGCCCATTTACCTCCTCCGAGCGGTACGGGGCCTTCGTTATTTTGTTGGCGGTGCCTTATTTGTTCTTTTGATTTTTCGTTTCTGCATTTCAAGTATTCAACGAAAAAGTACACAAGATGATTTACAGGCACACCTTTCACCCCGCCCTAAGGTGGAGGTGGTTCGCGCTCCACGGCCTATCTGACTGCCGACCGTGCTCATCTTCCTATGCACCCGAGCGGAGCTTTTCGATGATTTTGAAGGCCGCCCACGGAGCTTCAAGCTTGCCGACGTCGTCCGTCTTTTTTTGTATCCTTGCCGTTCGGCTGTTGCCTTCTGTTTTGCTCCACAACTTGGCGGCCCGCAATTCGATCAGAGCGTCGAGTGCCTCTCTGCTGAATCCTCGAGCGCCCGCGAACTCCGCAAAGAAACCGAGCGGAGGGGTATCCCTGACCTCCGACGCCTTCAGTCAGCGAGGAATCAAGAATAGGTGGCCTCAAGATGAAGACTTTTTCTTTTATTCATACCTCCGGTGAAGAAATGGAGGCCTTATATAGACCTCTCGAAGAACCTGCCTTTGACCATGCCCAGGTATGGGTCTGTCAGAAGGACCATGCCCAGATATGGATCTGTCAGGAAGACGTCCATGAGGCCATACTGCTACTGTATCAACCTTCCCATGATGTGACGGCAAGATCCTCCATCGTGTGATATTGTGTACGGCCTAATCATCACACATGCTTCTGCTGATATCCCATAACCCGAGCCGAGCGCATAGGCCGCTCGGCCACCTTTGTACCCTCGCCCCTATCCTGGCCGAACGGACCACCCGATCGGCCCTTCGGTCCCAGCCGAGCGGACTTCCGCTCGGCCCTTCGATCTTCCTGCCTTGGCGTCGGAAACCCAAGCCCATGGATGGGTTATCTCTAGCTCCGCTCGGACCATTACCCGCTTGGCCAGCACTCCATCCATCCTTAGGTTGGGACCCTTCAGAAGGTGGGCCCCCCATTCTTACCACCGGATCATGTGTAAAGAAAAAAATTAATCCCAAATAAGGAGGCATCAAAAAATCAAGTACCAAAAATTATATCTTGTCAATATCAAGATGCCATTGTATGCAGGTCCACATATGTGATGCTTTAGCTTATCAAGAATGATAAAATCAAACTTCTTGGAAACTATATTAAGATTCGAATTATTTGACATACTGAGTCATTTAATAAATGCTAAGCAAAATGTGTAGTTTTTACACCATGAAAACTCTCAACCGCACATCTCTAGAGGACCTCACCTAGGTTTTTCTTTTTCTAATCTTTTTTTTCCTTAGAAAAAAAAAAGAAAACACTGCACAGTTCTTTTGACTATAGTGAAAAGGTATTGTCAGTCTAAGTGTCTCATAAACTGAATAGATTACATTTCATTAAAATGAATCTTGAATGGCATTCATGAACTAATTCCATTTCAATAGTAAGCTTCTATTTTCCTGATCACGGAGCTCTTATGTTAAGGAAGTTAAGAAGGGCTAATTTGGGCCTGCAAGAGCTTGAGACAAAAGAAAACAGGTTTCATCTAATCGCTCAACTCTGAGCATCTTTACATCCAGCTCTTGTGAAGATGCATAGTTTAGAAGGACGGAACTGTAATATAATTGTTCATTCCTTCAATGGGATACTCTAATACACAGCAAAGGGCTAGTAAAGTATTGGTATAACCAAGAAATGCTATATTGTAGATTTGGAGCAAGTAACAATTTATATCTATGTACCATTCCTGCATTAGATGTATTGGTCATAGGAAAGTTCATAGGTCTAAGATATAAAATGGAACAAAATGAACTTTAATATTTCTCAAATATAAAAATAAATGCAACTGCCACCATTATTTGACGACAAACAAAGCAAAAGTAACTCAACCTATAACTGATGCTACCGTAGACAACAGAACTGATGACAATGTTTCTTGCACTAAACTATGTCCTAGACTCCTAGTCCAAACAAGGAACTGCAGAAAATATAGAAGTTGATAATTGAATTTGCAGGTTTCAGCAGTAACAAATTTAACCATTACTTACATGAATTGGATGCACTACTGTTTTATTTGGCACTTGCATTTTTGCCGTCCTTCCAACTGGAGGAGAACGAGACTCTGTGGCTGTTCCAGATGAGGGCGGTGCAGATGAAATGTTAACTGCTGAAGCATGGTCACCAGGCAATCGCACATGCCTCAACCTCTTAACTGCACGGTGCAACCGTTCCAACCTAAATGTCTCTCCATCAAAAAACAGAACTCCATCATTGTCTTTGTAATCCTCACTGCTGCCCTCAAAGGAAACATTTTGTTTTCCAGGCTGATTATTACGGAACTCTACAGTTATTCTGTTCTCCTTATTCTTATGCAATGATCCAGGTTGGCTCTTGTCAATTGATGCAGGCTTAAATTCATCTAACAGTTGCAGATAGAAATATGATTTCAGTACTAATGCTTGATTATATATGTAGTACAAGCAAGTAAAAAAAATGTATTCGCATACTAAATCATAGTGATGAAGTAAAAATGTAAAAAAAGGGCAGCCCGGTGCACTAAGCTCTCGTCATGCGGGGTCTCGGGAAAGGATCCATTGTACGCAGCCTTACCCTGCTTTTTGCAAGAGGTTATTTCTAGGATTCAAACCCATGACCTTTTGGTCACAAAGCAACAACTTTTCCGTTGCGCCAAGGCTCCCCTTCGCGTTTCTTTTTCTTTGAAAACAAACCTTCAATAGCTAAAGTAAGATTATGAGTAAAAGAAGAAAAGATGTTGAAAGCATATATACATCATGATGTAGAAGCATCTCTATTTGATCCATGTGGTCCTCCTACATCCTTGCTCTCTCTTTGCTCAAACGTTAAATCACTGATGTTCAAATGGGTTGTGCAAGGCTTTTGGGTTAGGTTATCAATTAAGCTTAAGGTCTTGCATATTAAAACAATGAATAGTGACAAGGGAACCAAGAGATATGAAAGTTTAAAAGGCACTTTGAACTAGGATTATTATCATATGCAAAAAGAGATCTCTTTTCCAACTAGAGTTTTTCCAAAATTATCTACTAAATCAAACCTAAAGATCTCACCAAAAGTTGAGCTGGAATCTTTCCTTTTATACCATGTGAAGACTTGGTAGGCATCTTGACTTCCAATCATCATGTCATCTCAGTGGAATCCTTTCTATTTTTAGAAACTATTATAGATACTTGGTCAAAACATGTAAAGCCTCAAAGAATGATTGTTAAGATAAATCCTATAGAATTTTTAATTTCTAGTTGTTGATAAGTGTGCTCTATTTTTACTCTCTTTTTCACACATTCAAAACATTGGTTGGGTGGTTCTACAAGATAGAGTGCAATAAAGAAATTCCTCAAATCTACATAGTTAGCAGATCTGAATCAATTGTGATCATATTGAAATCCTTATCCATCCATTCATAAATTGACAATTAACTGTGTTGGGCAAAGAAAACTATTTTCTCTTTCTACCAGGGGTTCTCCTTAAAGAATGAATTCATTTTAGATTCTCCTCACTGCTTCATCCAATGTGATTTGCCAACTTTTTCATAGATTTGCTCTTACCTGGATTTGTGCAATATGTAAGGAATGCAACTCACACATATTCAACGACAAACAACTAACTTATCCATCCCACACCAATTAGAAGTGTCACATGCTTGGTGCTTTACCTTATGTTATCCGCTACATTCTATTTATTTTTGTCAATATTGTGCACAGTCTCATTTATTTTATGTGCCTCTCCGAATAAACAATCTGGCATAGGTACCTTCCAGTTTCATTCAGAAAAGAAAAAGACTTCTATTTTCTGTTTCTCTGTTCCCATGCATTAGTTTTAGGGATCTCTACCAAATCAACATATAAATATGTAGTCAGGTCCAAATTGAGCACCATAAACCATAAAAAAAAAATCTACAGGTGAGATTCCAAATTGATTCGTGTACAAGAAGCAACATCCCTCAAGAAACGAAATAAAAAATAATGAATGCAAGAATGGAAGAGAAAATTTGGAACCAATTGGAACCATATTAATTTAACTCACATCGAAGTGTGCAAAACTTGGTTGATGAATTGTCTTGGAGGGAGGAACCTAGTCGTAGGTCATACCACATATCAGGTTGTGGAGCAGATGCAGGCTCGCCATCATTGTTCAGCATCTTGATGAAATGTCTTGGAAATAGTAACCTAGCCTTATGATCTATTAGTAACAAGTCTTCCTTTGATAACAAGCAAGTAAAGAGAATATGCACAGCAAGTGATGCTTAACCAGTCCCTATGGAAGAATACTCAAAATTGGATAAAATAAATATTTGAAGGAAAGCTGGAAAGTGTGACATAAGGAAATGCTAAATTGACTCAACATACACTAATTGCTAAACTATATTGCGACAACTAGTATTAAATGAGAATGCACAAATTATAAGGCAGAGTTAAATTTAGAAATGTTTATAGTTTTACCAAAATTCACATGCATACAAAGAAAGGAACCTTGTGGCAACACATCATGTATCCACAGTTAAAATGAAAAGACAAGTTTGCTATAGCTTTGGTTTACATGTTTAAACTTGGGGTTTACTATTAGCTTTGGCATGCAGGCATATGATGAAGGCAAATCTCAAGTATCTTCTTTTGGGCCCTTGACCGTATAGTCAGTCTTAGGAAAACACTAATAGATGTATGGAGAAGACATGACTTCCTAAGCCAATAGGTTTCCAAGGTATGGGTTTATGATCACAGAAGCATTTTCATTGTTTTTGCGTGCAGTTAGGCAATATAATTTTTAGTGACTATCAAAATAACTATAGAGGCATATTTGTTCAGAGCAATAAAAAAAAAACTTAATTTGATAACACGATAGATTTTCAAATGCCTAAATCGCCATTTCATAAAGTGATTTGTTGAAACTAGTTAAAAGACAAGTGAAGGAAGATATAAGCATCAAACCTCTGTCTACGAGTTTATACGAGATTTTGCATTTGCTAGGACAAGACAAGGAAAAGCACAAGGAAAAGTTATGATATGTAAGAGCACTTCAAAGGGCATGTATGCTTATACAAATTCTCTTTACTAAGACCATCCACATCAGTATCCTCATCCAAAATCTAAAATTTAGGGTAAAAGAACTACTTTATTAAATTTAGATATCCATTTTTCACTATATGATACATCAGCTTCCCTATAATTTACCATATATTTATTTTAAGAGATAGAGGAGAGAGAATTTTTTTATTATTAGAGGAAGGAGAGAGAAATTTTTTATTATTAGAGGGAGGAGAGAGAAATAGTATTTTAATGTTTAGGGAATGGAATCCATTCCCTAAATTTAAAGAACTACTATTCATAACATGTATATTTAGGGAATGAGTAGGGTACCTGATGCGGATGTTTTTTTAATGCAAAATGTAAAATTTAAGGTAAAAGTTTAGGGTAATTGATGTGGATGCTCTAAATAGCACTAGGATATGAGTAGTTAAATAATATAATTATTTCCACAAGCATGCAAGTTTCTAAGAAAATAGTTTTGTACTGAAGCAACTATTGCCAGAAGTGTTAATGAAAGCTGTATTTGCACTTGTAAATGTCATCTTTCCAACCTTGATATAAGAGAAGTCCTAATTTCCACTTGATAAAAGTTGACAAAACATAAGTTGCCTGAAATCCTAAGACAATTAGTGGTACAATGAAGAATCCTAGAATCAAACTCAACACAAGATGTAGATTGACCAAGCTAAACAAGTTAAAGAATGAGACAGAATTAGCTACTAGCATTTAATACCTAAACGTTTAGCTCAAAAACAAATATATAAATTGGGTTGTCCTATTCAAAAATGCAGTTAGATTCCAATGAGTTCAAAGAATCGACAATTACATTAGGATATGTTATATACTACAAATAAGATTCATTAATGGATTGACAAAAAGATATATCCAACTATTTGATTGACTGAACTCGTATCAACAGAAGTATACCAATTGAATATGAAGGAACTGCATCCATGTAGGAATAATTGGTGTTTTACATGATTCCACAATTATTAGTATGCTGATAAAATAATTATCAATTCTGTAAAAATTGGAGAAATGATAATCCCAATGGTTCGATAGACATGCGATCAAAGGCCTATTTCATAGGAGTGGAAATAAAGCAATAATATTAAAATATAAGCATTTCCTTTTCGCTCTGACATTTCACCGTCGTTAGCCTTCTTATAACTATTTGTAATCCAATTGAAATATGTAACAAACATCATTAACATAAAGAAAATTATACTAAATATGAAGCAATTTGAAATTAACCTGTTTGCCAATCACTATTACCCTGCACCAGCAGCCCTCCTCACGATGCCCAGCTTGACAGAAGTAAATTCAGCTGCAAACTAAAACTCATTCGATGTCACAACTACAAAAAGCACTGGGCACATCCCAAAACCAAACACAGACGAAAAAAACAAGGGAGAAACGTAAATAGATCCCAGAAGCACTACGAACTCAAGCACATGCGTCGGATCAAGCAAGTTATCCACTACCAGGGGGGCCGGACGCGGCCACGACCGGTCACCAGGGGGCGGACGCGGCAAGCAGGAGCCGGCCGAGGGCACCCACGACCGGCTACCAGGGGCGGACGCGGCAAGCGGGAGCCTGCCTAGGGCACCCACGACCGGCCGCCGTTGAGGAGGAGAAAAGAGAGAGGAGAGGGGGAGCTTACGCTTCGTCGCCTTCGCCGCTGTCTCTTTTGCCGCCGTCGCCAGTAAGGGGAGATCGAAGAGAAGAAAACGCGCCGCGAGGGGAGAATGAATTAGGATCGGAGGATTTGCCTAAGTCCCAAATTTTGGGATGAAAAGAGAATTGTGTTTAAGAAAATCGGAATGGAAATGATAGTACAGTATTATGGAATAGGAATAAGTATGAGTTTGGATACCATTCATTAAAAAAATAATATTTAAATATTTTTAATCGAAATGAATCTAAATTTTTTTTTTTATCCTTAGAGTAAAACAAGAGAAAAAATTAGATGTAAGAGAAAGTTGAATGTGAAAAAAACATATTATGAGAGAGATTGATGAGAGAGAAAGTGTGATGAGAGAAATGAAGAGAGAGAAAGTGGGATGAGAGAAAATGAGGAGAGAGAGCGTGATAGAAAAGATTGAGAAGAGAAAAAGTATGATGAAAGAGAAAGTGTACCGAAAGAGGAGTGATGGGAAAAAAATGAAGAGAGATAAAGTGTGATAAGAGAAAATGAGAAATTAAGGAAAGAAAGTATAATGAGAAAATATGATGAGAAAGAAAGTGTAATGGGAAAAATGAAGAGATTGAAAGTGTGATGAGAGAAAATGAAGAAAAAGTGTGTGATGGAAGAAAATTAAGAGAGAGAAAGTGTGATAAAAGAAAAATACGGAGAGAGAGTATGGTAAGAGAGATTCAGGAGAGAGAAAGTACGATGAGAAAAAAAGAATGATGAAAAAATGAAGAGAGAGAAAATAATGAGAGAGAGAGAGTGTGTGATGAGAGAGAATACAGAGAGAAAATGAGAGAGAATGTGCGATGAAAGAGAATGAGGAGAGAAAATATGTTGAGAGAGAAAATGTGATGATAGAATGAGGAGAGAGAAAGTATGATGAGAGAGAACAAAAAGAGAGAGTGAAATAAAAGACAAATTGAACAAATATATTAAGAGTATTTTCGTCAAAAACTTAATTCTCATTCTCATTCCATCAAAACCCACGGAAGGCGGTGGATTTCATCCATACTCAAATTTTTGGATTTCATTTCAAAATCTTGATTTCATTCACATCAACTAAACATAAGATTTGGGAATGAATCTATTCACTCATTCCCAAACCTCTAAACCAAACGTCACCTTAGTCCCAAAACTTTGTTTTGTCACAAAATTTGGGATGAAAATAATATTTGTCCCAAGGAAAAAATAAAAAATAAATTAATACATTAAAAATAAATGTATATAGTTTGGAATTTCATGAAACAAGTTTATATGTGTTCGTATCGTTCTCCAGATCATAAACATATCGTCATACATAATTTTGTGTGATGATTTTTTAACTCGAATTTGACCTAATTCGGATTAAAAAATCATCACACTCAAAATATTAGATCAAAATTATGGATGAGGATATTTTTACGATTATGAAAATGATACAAGCACATAGAAACTTGTTTCATGAAATTCCGATGTATTTAAGTTCATATTTAAGTCTTCCGATTATTTTTTTTTAAAAAAAAAAAATCAATTCTAGGAAGAATCCAGATTCGTTCCAGATTTGGGGACGATTCGATGATTTGTCCCAGATTTTTTAAACGAATCCTGTTGGTGCAGCGGAGGTCGGCAAGAGGAGAGTGAATTGCCTGAAAAATAAAAATTATACCCTCCTCGTGCTTTCAACTAAAAAATGCAATAGCAATAATAAAATAACTGAAATAAAGAAACAGAAATAAAACAGAGACTCAGCAGTTAACCTGGTTACAACCAAGAAGGTTGTTAATCCAGGGCGATGAAAAGCGCACTAGAAAAAATCTCCTTTACTGAAGGCGGAGAAGCCTTTTACACTCTAACAGCTCAGAATTATTGCTAGGAATGAATACAGAGTTGATTGAACAATTGATGAATAATTCCTAGATCCAGGGGCCTTTATATAGCCTCTGGAAATTCTATCTCGGATGTTCAAGGCGCCTCCAATAGAGGTCTAAGGCGCCTCCATCGAGTGGATGGATAAAACTTTATCCGAAAGCTCAACGACCACTTTGGTTAGGTCTGAGGCGCCTCCAACAAGCATTGAAGGTGCATTCAAGATGAAAGCGCCTTCAAGCTTTGATGAAGGCGCCTTGAGCTTGAATTCCATCTCACTTTTTCCTTCGCTTTGACTTCCGAACCTCCATTTTTTTGGATGATTCCGGCCAATCGAAATAAGGCTCACCCGAACCCAATTTCTGGCCTTCTCCTCGAGCAGCCTTCCTCCCCGGCTTAACGTCCCTCAAACGCCGTGCACATTCTTCTCGCCCACCGGTGTACTCTTCCGCAGCTCTCTCGTCCTTCGGATGCACCGAGCCCGTCAGCTCCCTTCCCGTGTCGTCCTTCTCGCTAGCTGCGTCTTCTGCTCGACTTCCTGCGCTCCTAATCTCCTGCATACTCAGAAACAGGGATCAAACACAAAGCAGGACCCAACCAACTTGGTTGATCACATCAAAACAACCACAGGGTTCAACAATCTCCCCCTTTTTGATGTGCATCAACCCAAGTTCAAGTTAGGATAAAAATAGACAAAAGGTAATTAAGTAACATGTTAAGCATAAATTTTCAATAAAAAAATTGCAACTATTTAATTAAGAGTTAAATAGAATTTTTTAAAAATATTTAAACTCAGAGTTTAAACTTTCTCTCCCCCTAAACTTGTACCTATCTCTAACGGTGTAAATGAGTCAAGCCGCTCATAAGCTATTTGAAGCTCGATTTGATAAAAACTTGTTTGAGCTCGTTTAATGAGGCTCGTTAAGATAAACAAATCAAGCTCAAGCTTCACAATATTCGACTCGTTAGCTCGTGAACATGTTCGTTAAGCTCATAGATAAACTTTTAAATAAAAAATAATAGTTTTGATATTGAATTTATAGATTTTACACTCTACTTATGAAAAACATAGACAAATATATTAAATTTATTTATTAGAATAAAATTATAAATTTTAACAAAAATATTATAATTTTTTTAAAATATATAATTTAGTTTTTAATGAATATTTAAATTTATATTTATTAAGCTCGTTTAGGCTCGATAAAAGCTCGAATAAGCTTGTGAGCCATGAATATATTTGTTAAATAAAGTTCGAGCTCGGCTCGATTATAAACGAGTCAAACTCAAACATCCAAGAGTTTGGCTCAGCTCGGCTCGATTACACCCCTAGTTATCTCTCCCCCTTTGATCACAGCAAAAACGAGGTAAAAATAAGAGAATATGAATTTTTAGAATATTCCCAAAAAAATTCTAGCTAAACTGAATTTTTTTGGAATTTTCAAAAAAAATTCTAAGTAAAATGAATTTTTAGAATATTTCAAAAAAAAAATTCTAGGTAAACTGAATTTTTTTTAAATTTTTTTTAAAAAAAATTCTAAGCAAAAATGAATTTTTAGAGTTTTCCAAGAAAGTGTTTGAAAAACTTTCAAAGCATTATTTAATTCTAGTTTTAATGCTTTTTCAGAAATTAAACATTTTATTTCAATATTTCAGCTTCCAGGTCATGGCGAGGCACTAGACCTACTTGGTTATTGAATTCTTGGTTATTGAAGCAACAATCACTTCCTTAGACAAAGCCTCATAAAAAAATTTTGACGTTTATTTTTCTTACTAGAAGTTTTAATAACAAAAATTTATTCTATAAGACTTTTGGAACCCAATAGAGGTTCCTTCCTACTGGATTAATCAAAAACTTAGGGGTATATAATTCTTGGGAATTTTCCTAAGTTGACCTTGATGATGTTTAACATACCAGTTTAATTTTCCATAAATCTTAAGTTTTGACTTTTGAAAGATATTTGTTTTAAAACATGCATCGGTCTTCGTTTTTTTCAATTTCATCTTTCAATTTTGCATTTTATAATTTCAAATGTTCATTTTCCTTTTCTAATTTATCTAACTCTTTAGAAAGGGCTTTAATAAAGCGAAAGGATTGAGTAGGGGGTAAGAT
Organism: Zingiber officinale; assembly: GCF_018446385.1. NCBI lineage: Eukaryota > Viridiplantae > Streptophyta > Magnoliopsida > Zingiberales > Zingiberaceae > Zingiber > Zingiber officinale. The sequence goes on from NC_056007.1 coordinate 9,208,885, forward strand.
TACGCACCTGACTTACCTGACTTAGTGATGCTCCCCCTTCACTGCAGCTTTCCTCTTCTGATATTCCTCCCCCTTCATCTATACTCATTTTCTGAGCTTGACTCTTCTTCCAACTGATGGTTAGCCATTAGCGCTAACCCCGAGAATTCTTCGACGTCTGATTTGGAGGATGAGTCTGACCATGTGACTTTCAGGTTCTTGTGTTTGGAGAAAGATTGTCACTTTTCCTTTACTTTTACCTTTTTCTTCAAGTTTGGGCAGTCATCTTTGATGTGCCCTTCTTCGTTGCAGTTGTAGCAACGAACCGTTCTTCTCTTTCACTCATGCTTCTTTGTCTGCGATCTAAATTTATTAGAATTAAAAAATTTATTGAAACTGTAACGCCCGAAAATTCTCAAAATAATTATTAGAAATATCCTAGTATTTTTTTGGAATTTTAGGATATTTTTACAGAATTTTTAGAGTAGCGGAGATAGCAAAAATAAATAGAATCGTAGAATAGCCTACGCGGGAATTGAACCCGAGACCTATTGGGTCCTATGACTTAAGGTGAACTCTAGTAACCAGGAGAACCCAGCAGGGCCGTGCTGAAAAGAAAGGGAATCAGTTATATTTAAGTTTGAGTTGGGCGAATTAATTCCTTAATATAAATAGGGAATCAAGTGAAGAGTTATTTTATTTTAACGTAACTCTCTCCTCTCCCAAACCCTCACACGCCGCCCTCTCCCTTTTCTTCTCTTCTTCTCTCGGCGCCAACCACAAGCAAGTCTAGGGTTCCACCCCTAGGGACATAAAGGCTCCAAGAACACCTTCCGGCGATGACTCCGGCACGAGGACGCTTCTCTTCACGAGAAGAACGAGTAGACGCAAGAGAATCGTCGAGAAGATCGTCTCCACCGGAAAACTAGCGACTAGAATCGTAAGAAATCTAGTGCAGGAGGTAAGAAATCCCTCACCTACAGTATAAGTAATTCTCGTGTGATTTCATGCTTTAGTTTAGTAGTATATGCATTTGTGGCACATAGGGGGTGCAACAGCGCACGCCAAGTGCCCGATAGTATGTTCAACACCAATAAAATGCGACTTAGGCATTTTAATAGTTAGCTAAATGCGATAGAAGCATTTATTTAGTATATGCAGCTTTAGTACAGCTTATATGAGACTACGGTCCAATGGGTGGGCTCCCACAGTCGCCTCTAGGTTCAGATAACCTAGCTCTAGGTTCAGATAACCTAGAAATAGCAGGATAAGAAAAATTTAGCTATAACCAGTATTTTATTTTAGCAGTGGCACTGTACTGGATCAGATATCCATTGGGTTGAGCTCCCACAGTCGTCCCTAGGTTTAGATAACCTAGTAAACCCTACTAAATTCGGGACTTGCAAACCCGGGTCTAGTTAGGGATACGCGCATAGCAAGTACAGCTGCGGGGCCCAAACAGCAGCATGATTATTATTTTAACCTATTTATGAAAATAGTTTTCAAAACTTCACAAATAGATATGTGATTTCAGTACAGTTTTAGCATTAGTTAGAATTAGCTCAGCTCAGTTTTTGTATCAGTTTAGTTCCTATTGATACAATATGATAGTTTATGTTAGCACTTGTTGCCATGACTAGTTTGTTTGTATGTCATGCCATGCTTTTACATGTTCAGCATATATTTCAAATAGCATGTTTTAAAAACATAAATTGCATCGTATGCACGTTTTAGTGAGGTAGATGGTTTCTTACTAAGCGTAAAGCTTACAGATACTTCTTTCCTTATACTGCAGATAAAGGTAAAGGAAAGATGGATTAGCGGAGGTTGGAGGTTAATGCGATGAAGATGTGTGTGGAAGGAACCTGGAATGAAGATCTTGGATAAATTAGCAAACTAAGGCTTTAGCTTTTATATAGTGTTATTTTCCGCATTTCTAGTTATTTTAATGCCTTGAATCGTGAAAGACTTGCTTAGATTGTTAGTGTTGGAGCAATCCCAATGGTCCGTGGGACCATGTGTTTTGGTGTTTGGGCAAAGGGTTTAAGTTAGGTTTACCCTCGTTATTTGATATGTGTACTTGAGTTGTGCAGGACTGCAGGTGACACATGTGACTCAGGTTGACGGCTTCGGGTCCGGTGAAGGATGGAGCATCCGAGGGACCGTGGACAAGGCAGCAAGGACAAGGGCCGAGGGAAGCGACTTCGAGGCATACGCGAAGGATGACATTGGGAACGAGCCGCGGGCTTGGATGCATCCGAGGGACGAGAGCCAAAGGAAGTAGGCTTGAAGGCAAGAGGTCAAGGCTGCAAAGAAGAGTCAAATGAGTCGTGAGGGTACGAGTGCATGAGAGATTGTACTCGGAGTAAAATCCTAGTTTTAGGGTTTTACTGTAGCGGCACTGTAGCAGTTACTGTAGCGCACTGTAGCAGTTGTTTTAGCAGTCGACTGATGCAGTCGACTGGAGCAGTCGACTGGCAGCGAACAGAATGTCTCTGTTCATTTGCAAGCTCTATAAGAAGGAGCTTGGTATGGCCGGCCAAGGCGACGAAATTAGACTTGGTTAAAGCCTAATTAGTAGTCACCAAAGTGCTCAAGGTCTCTTGTGTCCAAGTGTTCTTGGTTGGTGTTGTGGCGAGGTTTCTCCACCCACAAGGAGTTGCTTGAGTAGCCGGAGTTTGCCGGGGGCTAATCCACCGAAGGATCGGGATCGTCCACCTTACGGACAGCCGTGGAGTAGGAGCATCATCTCCGAACCACGTTACATCGACGTGCATTGGTTTGCTTGTTCTTTTCTTTGTCATTAGCTTTTGTATTCGTTATTAGTATTTGTATTTCCGCTTGCGCACTAACGAATACGTAGGAAGCGATTATTTGGGGGTGCCGTCTATCCAACCCCCCTTCAAGCCGGCCACCGATCCTCCAACAGTTAGTACTTATGCTCATAATCCCAGTTATGTGTTATTGGTATGTTCTCAGCTAATATAGGACTCTTGTAGGTGAGTTTGGCACGAAACAGTGCTGAAATCAGAGTTTTGCTGCGAAATCAGAAACCACGATCGATCAGTGGATCGATTGGGGGCCCTCAATCGATCAGCGGATCGATTGGGAGCCTGGTTCCGCGAACAGTAAGCTTCTAGATCGATCAGCCGATCGATCCAGTCGTATTCTGTCGCAAACAGAGAGTTCAGGGATCGATCGTTCGATCGATTGGGAAATCACTCCCGCGAACAGAGAGCTCTGGAATCGATCACTGGATCGATTGGCCAGTCTGGATCAATCAGCCGATCGATCCAGATTATTACCCCGAGCACAGTAGCGATCTGAATCGATTCATGGATCGATCCAACAGCTTGCAATCGATCGAGTTCAATCTGGATCGATTGGGAAGTTGGGTTTCGACCAAGAGACCTTGTAATTCAGCTTCTTAACCATAGGGGATGTAGGATATGCCATGTATACTTTAGATTGCATCCCTTAGCACATGAAGTACCAAGAACTTGGATTAGCTTCGCAATGTTTTAAATTGGTACAGTTTTCCGCACCTAGACTTAGTAGTGGTCATGGATATAGCTTAGCACAACATAATGTGACGGTCCGGCCTTATAGCCTAGCCAGTAGAAGGTGGGTTGTCACAGAAACGCTTTACCAGTAGGCTTCGGAGTCAGAATCGTTTGTTCTTGCCTTTAAGGCAATGTTCTGACTTGTTTTCTCCACTTCATTGGGCTCTGGAATCCGAGATTCGTGAAGTTCAAAAGTTGAAAATAAATTTTCTAAAGTACTTACCTCGAAGTCCTTAGAGATGTAGTACGCATCTACTAATGAGGCCCACTCGGGAGTTCTCGAGAAGGCGTTGAGCGCGTACCGGATTGAGTCCCGGTTTGTTACTTCTTCTCTAAGGTTGCTTAGTTGAGTTATTAGCTCCTTAATCCTTGCTTGGAGTTGCGCTGCCTTTTCGCCATTGTTCATCCGGAGGTTTGTAAGCTGGGTTCGGAGGATGTCGCGCCTTGCTAGCTTTGCTTCTGAGGTACCTTCGTGGAGCTCTAGGAATTTATCCCAAAGGTCTTTAGCGGAGTCGTAACTTCCGATCCGACTTACCTCCTGGGGCGGCAAAACACTGAGCAGGTGAAATTCGGCCTTTCTGTTGGTCATGCAATCGACCTGCTCCTTCTTCGTTCAGTTGCACTCTTCTTTATCTTTTGGCGCTGTATATCCATACTTCATTATTAAAAGTATATCAAATTCAATTTTAAAAAATACCTCCATTTTTCGCTTCCAAGTAGCGAAGTCTCCGTCGAACTTCGGGAGATGAATGTTCACACTAGCCATCGTCCTGATCTTTGTGCTTCAGTCGGCGGTTAGTCCTTTTGAAGCTGTCGGGCTCTGATACCACTTGTTGGTGTAGCGGAGGCCGACAAGAGGGGGGTGAATTGCCTGAAAAATAAAAACTATACCCTCCTCGTGCTTTCAACTCAAAAATACAATAGCAATAATAAAATAACTGAAATAAAGAAACATAAATAAAACAGAGACTCAGCAGTTAACCTGGTTACAACCAAGAAGGTTGTTAATCCAGGGCGATGAAAAGCGCATAAGAAAAAGCTTCCTTTACTGAAGGCGGAGAAGCCTTTTACACTCTAACAGCTCAGAACTATTGCTAGGAATGAATACAAAGTTGATTGAACAATTGATGAATAATTCCAAGCTCCAGGGGCCTTTATATAGCCTCTGGAAATTCTATCTCGGATGTTCAAGGCGCTTCCAATAGAGGTCCAAGGCGCCTCCATCGAGTGAGCCGATAAAACTTTATCCGAAAACTCAATGACCACTTTGGCCAGGTCCGAGGCACCTCCAACAAGCATTGAAGGCACCTTCAAGCTTTGATGAAGGCGCCTTGAGCTTGAATTCCAGCTCACTTTTTTCCTTCGCTTTGACTTCCGAAGCTCCGTTCTTTTGGGTGATTATGGCCAACCGAAATAAGGCTCACCCGAACCCAATTTCTGACCTTCTCCTCGAGCAGCCTTCCTCCCCGGCTTAACGTCCCTCGAACGCCGTGCACATTCTTCTCGCCCACCGGTGTACTCTTTCGCAGCTCTCTCGTCCTTCGAATGCACCGAACCCGTCAGCTCCCTTCCCGTGTCATCCTTCTCGCTAGCTGCGTCTTCCGTTCATCTTCTTGCACTCCTAAGCTCCTGCACACTTAGACATAGGGATCAAACACAAAGCAGGACTCAACCAACTTGGTTGATCACATCAAAACAACCACGGGGTCCAACAAATCCATGGATTCGTCCCCAATTCTGGGACAAATCCTGGATTCATCCCAGAATTGATTTTTTTAAAAAAAATAATTGGAAGACTTAAATATGGACCTAGAGACATCGGAATTTCATGAAATAAGTTTCTATGTGTTTGTATCGTTCTCATGGTCGTAAAAATATCCTTATCCATAATTTTAACTTAATATTTTGAATGTGGTGATTTTTTAACCCGAACTAGGTCACATTCGGATTAAAAATTCCTAAGACTCAATATATTATATTAAAATTATAGATGAGGGCATTTTATAATCAGATGAATGATATGAACACATAAAACTTGTTTTATAAATTCTGATATATCTGTGTTTGTATTTAAGGTTTCAATCACATATACGAACATGTGTTGAACAGTAACTTTCTTAGTTAGTATTAAACTATATATGTTTTACTAAATATGGACCTAGAGACATCATAATTTCATGAAATAAGTTTCTAAGTGTTTGTATCAATCTCCTGATCATAATAATATCCTCATAAATAATTTTGACCTAATATATTGAGTGTGGTGATTTTTTAACCTAAATTTGACGTAATTTGGATTAACAAATCATCACACTCAATATATTAGGTCAAACTTATAAATGAGAACATTTTTATGATAAGGAGAACGATACGAACACATAGAAACTTGTTTCATAAAATTCTGATGCCTCTAGGTCCATTTTGAGGCTTCCAATTGTTATTTTCTTTTTTTTGTTTTAAATTTTTTATTTTTGGGACGAATTCATGGATTTGTCCCATAATATAAAAAGTTTTTTAAAAAAAAATTGGAAGGCTCAAATATGGATCTAAAGACATCGGAATTCTTTGAAACAAGTTTTTATGTGTTCTTATCATTCTCTTGATCCTAAAAGTGTCCTTATTTATAATTACGACCTAATTTATTGAGGGTGACGATTTTTTAACCCGAATTACATTAAATTCAGGTTAAAAAATCACCACACTCAAAATATTAGGTCAAAATTATGGATAAGGACATTTTTACAATCAGAAGAATGATACAAACATATAAAATCTTATTTCATAAAATTTTGATGTCTCTAGGTCCATATTTAAGACTTTCGATTATGGTTTTCTTTTTTTTTAAAAAAAAAAAAATTCAATTTTGGGACGCATGTTGGATTCGTCTCAGAATATAAATTTTTTTAAAAAAGATAAATAAAATCGGAAGACTCAAATATGGATCTAGAGATATCGGAATTCTATGAAACAAGTTTCTATGTGTTCATATCGTTCTTCTGATCATAAAACTGTCCTCATTTATAATTTTGACATAATTTATTGAGTGTGGCGATTTTTTAACCTAAATTACATCAATTTCGGGTTAAAAAATCACCACACTCAAAATAGAAGGTCAAAATTATGGATGAGGATATTTTTACAATTAGGAGAATGATACGAACACATAGAAACTTGTTTCATGAAATTCCGATGTATCTAGGTTCATATTTAAGGCTTCCGATTATTTTTTTAAAAAAATAAAAATTAATTCTGGATTCGTCCCCAATTCTGGGATAAATCCTGGATTCGTCCCGAAATCTGGGACGAATCTTAGATTCATCCCAGAATATAAAAATTTAAAAAAAAAAGATAAATAAAATCGAAAAGCTCAAATATGGATCTAAAGATAACAGAATTTTATGAAACAAGTTTCTATGTGTTCGTATCAATCTCCTGATTATAAAAATATTCTCATCCATAATTTTGACCTAATATTTTGAGTGTGGTGATTTTTTAACCTGAATTTGACGTAATTTAGGTTAAAAAATTGTCACACTTAATAAATTAGGTCAAAATTATAAATAAGGACATTT